>NC_056728.1:74504822-74607322 GCF_019279795.1 Protopterus annectens
CATACCGTAATGTATATGTTTTATGCTACTATTTACATGTATATTGCGGAATTTGCGGCAGGGGATCGCAGGTCATTTTCCATTTTACGATTGTTGCAGGGACACGACTGTCCAATCAGGGACTGTCCATGGCACTTTGGGACAGCAGGTAACCCTGGTGACCATGCCCATGTCGCTGCTGGGGTTTCCACCTTTTCCATTTTCCGATCTGGGATATTTCCGGGACTCACATCTGCCTTTACAGGCCGACACATACAAACGGTCACTATATAGCATAGAAATTCACTTGTTTGCCTAAATAATTTGCTTATTATTGTGGCAATTTCCTTGCTTATTCTGTTTATTGTGTCATTTCGGTATTTCTGTTACAGAAATAACCAATTCATGCTACCATTACATTACATACGGGATATCATTGTGTCCTACACTCGTAGCACATCAGCCATTTCTAATACGTTTTTTCGGGACACAACTGTCCATGGAGAGACTGCCCCAAACAAAGTGGGACAGGTGGTGACCTTAGTCGCTGCTCCTATGTCGGTGCGGCGCGCTGACATGCGGCTGTACACCTTCTCTGAGTGTAAACACTGACAGTGCATTGCGGGACGGAGGCGGTCTTATGCGTATCCTTTGCTCCTTGAACGGGTACACTTATGCCTTGGTGGCTTCTATTTGCTTCTCCGTTAATTTGGAATGGGGACTATGTTGCATACTGTACGTGCGTTTCATTCTGCACGGGACCTGGCTGCTGCCATTACTATTGTGGGCGGACCGTGGCTGTCAGCACATTAGGTTGCTCACCTCCTGCCGGCTTAGACACGCCTCCAGACGCATCCTACCTGGGCTCGCCACGCACTACGCACGTGTCTGTGATTCCGGTGCACTCTCATTAATATGTATATGGCGCTACTGCGCCGGATATTCCATGCACCGCCGGCGCAGGCCTTACGCCGGCCTTGCGCCGAGCTTCATGAATCCCGGGGATTGTCTTGTTTTGATAAATTATACTTAATATTTTTATTATTATTATTATTCATCCCATTACAAATGGCTCTAAAGTCCAATTCATATGCTTTTTCGAACCTTTCTATTGTAGCATGTAATGGGGGGTTAAATGAACTTGACACATAAAATGGTCTAACTATACAATCGTTATTCCTGAACATTTGTGAAAAATTCAACTTTCTAGTATGCATTTTTAAATCTATAATACTTTGCACCATGTTCATTTTCTTGCTAGGGACAAAAGTTTGACCGTATGATAGTAATTCACCAATATTAGCATCAAAGGTTAAATCAGAATAATTATACACAGTAAAATCCCTCTTGTTGTTAAAGTATAGGGTGGGTCCATTTAAATCACACTCCTTTTCTAACGACGACCCCTCCATGGGCCCCTCTGTGCTCTCCCCCTCAAATGTGACACATAACTGGTCCCTTGATGTTGTTGAACTTGATTTGCTTGGATGTTGTTTTGCTGTCTTTGCTGGAGTCTCTCGGACCTCCGTAATGGCGGGAAGGAACTCTCCCCTAAAAAATCTGTTTATCATCGCAAAAATCATCAATAACATTAGTTATTCCAACATTCTCTGTTCGATTGAAATTGTTACTGTTATTATTACTCAGTTGCTTTCCCCACAGTTGTGATGTTGGAGGTTGGGGGTATGCAAACCCTTGACTATAGGCTAAAATGTCCCGGTCAAGTTTTTTTATTTTCCTTTCTTTAATAATTTTCACTTTTTCATCAATAGATTTAAAAATACGATGATAGTCATAATCATGTTTACTAAAGGAAATATCATCTTTTAACTTTTTATCCAACTCGTTAGCTTGCTTGAACAACTGGTTCAAAGTACTATTATTGTCCTTGATAACCAGACCCATATAGTCGAAACCAAACTTGTCAAACAATTTTAACAGTTCCACATGTAAGGTAGAATTTACATGAAGACCAGTGGGAAACCTCCAAACCCGGAGGCCCTTAGGTACTATCTTCTTATTTAAACATTCCTGAAAATAAAGGTTGTCCATTTGCAGTTTTTTTATCTTTAACAAAATATAGTCTAAATCGGCCAATTTATCAGATATAGATTCAACAGTACCTGTCAATGGGGTTCCGTGCAAATAAAACCCACTAGTGTTTTGCATCCACTTCCCCAGTTCTTCCGTCGTGGTGTTACTAGAGTTTAAAGGTTGTATTCTAGTTTCCCCTTGTCGGCCAAAATTATCACTAGTATTGTTCTGAAAAACCTCTTCAGGTTCATCCTCCGTAATGTCCACAAACGGATTTTTGTGTAGTGTTAAATTTGAACATTGCATTAACGAACGCTGTTCAAACTGATCCATCCTGTCATTAAGTGTTTGTAGCATGCGCGATATAGCTAGTAAAGAAACTTCCTCATTGCATACAGGTGACGCCTCCTCAGCACTCCCAGCCAAATCCATGCTGCTTCGAAAAACAAAACCAAATAAATCCAACGAATAATTAAAGTCACTAGCACAATGGGACTGGTTGCTGAGTCTACGACATCCACAAAGATCGCAAGAAATACTTATGTCCAAAAGTAGCGTTTATTTTCAAATAAAAACGACAAAAACGACAAAATCTCCTTCACGTGAGCGCTTTCGTTTGGCTGTGCCAAACTTTTTCAAACCACTGACAATCACCAACTATACATTTACATACATCTCCTAAAATACCATCAATTAAACAATTGAGGCATAATTTTAACCATTACACTGCTGAACTAAATAAATGTTTTATTTAGTTCAGTAGTGTAATGGTTAAAATTATGCCTCATTAATTGTTTAATTGATGGCATTTTAGGAGATGTATTTAAATGTATAGTTGGTGATTGTCAGTGGTTTTGAAAAAGTTTGGCACAGCCAAACGAAAGCGCTCACGTGAAGGAGATTTTGTCGTTTTTGTCGTTTTTATTTCAAAATAAACGCTACTTTTGGGCATAAGTATTTCTTGCGAGCTTTGTGGATGTCGTAGACTCAGCAACCAGTCCCATTGTGCTAGTGACTTTTTGGCATGAACTTATTTATGTTTCCGACATCTATACCACAGTTTATCACCCACTGTGTACATAATTTAATATTAAGTGGAAAGCAATGGAATAACACACTAAGTGGCAGACTGTCTTGGCAAATTCGTGAGCCATAAGCAAAGCACTGAGACATGGTTATAATCAAAGGAAAGCAGTACTGGATCAAATCTGACAATGCACATTATTGATAAACTCACAATTAAGATAATTCACTACATGATACCACACTGACAGTCAGAACACTTTCTCCCACTTTAAAAGCACAGCAACACCATTTCTTTGTCTGCACTTAAAAATCTAGCTAAAATTATTATTATTTTATTTATTTTATTTTTTATTTTACATTTGTTGACCGGGATAGTCCGACTGGATGCATGTCCATTTTCAGCGGAGGCCCAGGGAGAAAAGCTCCAAGGGTAAGCAGATACAGCATTACATACCAGCATTACATATTACAAACAGACTGTTTACAGAGATTACATAAGTAAGCAAGTTCCACAAGTTCCACAGGTTAGAGTTAATCCCGAGCGTAAGTCAGGATTAAATTAAATTACACAGTAAGCTGGTTAACAGATTTTTACACATTCTAGAGAGAGTTAGCCAGGCTTGATGCATTGACATAGCCAGTTAAGTGACAAATGTTGTCTGAGTCTAATTTTAAATTGACCTAAGGTGGAAAGTAAGGTAATATCAGCTGGAAGAGAGTTCCAGGATCTACTTACAGAGTTTGCAATGAGAGAGTCACCGGCTGTGTTATTAATTTTGCTAGTCTGAATTAATAGTTTGTTAGAGGATCGAAGTGGTCTAGGATTGTTATAGGGGGTGATAATATTTTTAAGTGCAGGAGTATTTTCCAGATTATAGAGGATTTTATAGGCCATCATCAGTTGGTTATACTGGATTAGGCTGGGTAGTTCAAGCCACCCAAGCTGATTTAGATTTATGCAATGATGTGTCCTAAAAGGCAGCCCAGTGGCAAACCTGGCAATGTGGTTGTAGCAAATTGAGAGTTTGTTAAGGACAGTCTTGTTTAAATTTGAGAGTAGAGGGGATGCATACAGATGGGTTGAAAGAAGGTGAGAGCGAGCTATGGCAATTTTAGCTGGAGGGGTTAGGAAAGCTTTTATTCTGTAAAGTGACCCTAGTTTTTTATTGATGGTTTTGATAGTTTGGTTAACATTTAGGTCGAATTTTAGATTATTATCTATGATGACACCTAATAGTTTTGTAGAGGGGTCAGGGAAGATTATTGTGCTATCATTTGAATTTATGGTAAAGGTGAAAGCGGTAGACCTACGTGTTGGTGAAAATAACAGCATTTTAGTTTTTTTTGGGATTTAGGAATCAGACGACGTTCAGAAAGCCAGTTTTCTATTGTATTAAAGGTGGTCTGGGTAGCTGGCCATAACTCTATTGGAGATGTGGCCGAGCAAATCAGAGTAGAGTCATCAGCATATTGGATACAGCTGACTTTTGGGATGACATATAAAGGTCGTTAATGAAGATGGAGAACAGCAAGGGCCCTAGTATAGAGCCTTGTGGTACTCCAAGGGTGTTAGGTAGAAGGTTAGAGAGTTTGTTCTGCCACAGGACAGCCTGCTGTTGACCATTCAGGTAGGATTGAAACCATTGAAGGGCTCTAGTATCTAGACAGAATGTTTGCAGGGTGTGGATTAAAAGTTGGTGATCAACCATATCGAATGCCTTGGAAAGATCCAAGAAGAGGGCTGAGGATATATAATTATTGTTGCGATTATGGTTTATGGTGTTGGTAAAGGCTAGGAGGGCTGAAGTAGTGCTGTGATGAGGACAGAAGCTATGCTGAGTGTCTGCCATAAGGTGATTCTGGATTAGGTGGTGCATGGGTTGTCTATGGATACATTTTTCCATAATCTTTGCAAGTGGAGAGAGTATAGCTATTGGCCTATAATTGGAGAATTCAGTAGAGCTGCCTCCTTTGTGAAGTGGGATTACACAGGATATTTTCCAGATGGCAGGAATTTTAGCTTCTACTATGGTTCGATTGATTGGTATTGAGACAGGGTAAGCAATAGCATCAGCTGATTTTTGTAGGCACTCGGCAGGGAGTTGATCAGCAGAAAGTGTTGTGTGTTTTAATTTTTTGATCAAGGTATGGATAAGTGAAGTGGCGACTGGTTGGAAGCTGAATGCGAGTAGGTTTCCAGGGGTGCTACTTTCAGGTCCAGGGGATCTAGGAAGTAGTTGGCTAGCTAGGGCTTGAATTGTCTCAGTAAAGAATCAGTTAAAACTGTCAGAAACATCTTCAGGGGTTTTATCAATAGTAGCAGCAGGGATTGGGGTTGAAGTTTGTCCAGGATGTAGTAGATTATTTAAACCTGCCCAAAACTTCTGAGGGTTATTTTGATTTACTGTCTGTAAATTACAGTAGTATTGTTTTTTGTCTTGTAAAATGGATTTTTTAGTTTCGTTCCTGGATTTCCTGTATTTAATGTGATCTTGGGGGGTCTTTAGACTGCAGTCTGCTAATGATTGGCAGTGGATTTTTATGGTGCCGAGTTGCCAGACCAATGCCCACCCTTCAAAGAAGGCACACCCATTCATGCACGCACCTACCTGCATGTCTTTAGACATTACTTGACCACGGGGAAGGCATGCAGACTCCACGCAGAAGGTGGTCCAGCCAAGAATCGAACTGGAGAACCTCTTGCTGTGAGGTGACAACTCTAACGCTGCACCACTGCACCCACCATGCTGGAATATAGGATTAAATTAGGTAAATGACATTTCAGTCCTCTGAAAAAACCCAGAGTCCCTCAGATGGCTGAAAACCAATGTAACTGTCATCTGTGTCTTCGGCAGGAAAGTCTGCTCATATACATGCAACAACACATGTGGGGAGGACCATGCAATTGCTGAACCCGAGTTTGCAATTATTATAGACTCAAAAAGCATAGGCTCTGTAGGCCACCAGATAGTGCAACCTTATATACCAAAAATAATGTCAATTCAAATAGAACAGCTTAGAACAAGTATAAAAAAATTGTACATATGTGCACTCTTGGGCAACACCATATGCCGACTGTCTAAACCGGTGCAATGAGCATAACTGTCAAGCCACAGCACACTTTTTATAACTAGTCACCAATACTATACAACACACTCACCACATGCACATCTCAGTACTCTGACTTCTAACCACATGGCTGTACACTACACTTGCTTCTATCATTATCTGCTGCCAGCTACTGTCTCCCTCAGACCATCCAATCAGTAACACACACAGCCTCCCCAACACACATCCACCCACTTAGCAGCGTATATATATATATATATATATATATATATATATATATATATATATATATATATATATATATATACACACACACACACACACACACACACACACACACACACACACTAGCAGTATTGTGCCTGTTTGTCCAGTGTGTGTGCATCAAAATCTTCCTCTAAGCATACATTTGCAGGATGTGTGATAATAAGCAAGCTGATTCAACTGTGGATGAACGGTGATGCAAGCATTGATATCCAATGCTGAGTTTACTTCTCTCCATTTCACAATAATACCATGTGGTGATGACACACAACAGCAGCATTCACGTGCAGTGCTCATCATATTGCAGTGACCACATGAGCACAACTTAATATCAGATAGACTACAGCCATCAGGATTTACTGCTTGTTGTTTGATGTAACTGTTGCTGTTCATACAATGGCAGTTCTTCCTTGGCTCTCTGGAATGATATGTCTGCTGAAAATGATATCCCTGTGTTGAACTTTTCTGTCCTTGTAAAGCCAGTAGGGCAGTAAGCAGACTATAGGAAAAAAATGGACAACACCCAGAAAACTTTATCATATTCAGCCATCCCAAAAAGTACTTGCTGTATTGCCCAGTGTGTAATACAAGGCTAAACAGTAATAGACAGGTAAAAGGCATAAAACGCATCAAGTACCCTGGTTGATATGTGCTTATAACGAGGGGATGTTAATACTGAAAGCATAACTACATGCAATTAACTTTTGAAATACCCACTGAGTGCCCCAACAGACATGGGCCACACAAACAAGAAAACTTTGCTACTGCTTCGAGTGAATACATGCTTAACAGACTACCAGGGAAAGGCATATAGGCATCAGGATTATCAATACATAAAGGTGGACGTATGGATTCATTGCTAAGTAGTGATAAACATTGTGTTAAGCTCACTAAAAAGACTTGTATGTAGAGTAACATGTGATCTTTGATGTAAAAAGCCATCGGAATCAATGTTTAGTCATATTCTACCAGCTGTTGATGTTGTTGTGTCTTTCGACTTTTCCCAGTTAGGGGTCGCCACAGCAGAACTCTGATCCGCTAATGATTGGCAGCAGATTTTTACGTGCCGAGTTGCCAGCCCTGATGCACAACCTTCAACGAAGGTATGCCCATTCACGCATGTCTCCACACAGCAGACACTCTAGCTGAGAATCGAACAGGACGTCTTACTGTGAGGCAACAACGTTACCGCAGCACCACCACCACAGCTGCTGATACAACACAAAAAGAAAAAATAAAAAGAAATACTGCAACAGCCCAAAACGTATGCTTACCTACTTCCAAACTGTAGCAGGGAGTAAGTCCTGGCATGGCTCGCTAAAGCCAGAAATATATCAAAGGACCCCAATAATATAAGATGGTGACTCTGAGATTGCCTGAATCATGTTCAGTCCAGAAAATGCCAACTATGGCCTCAAAATAGGCTTTATCACCTTTGAGTGGAAGCCCACAACAGCAATCCCACTTCACAATTGTGGGCCATTAGGCAATTAGACACCACAGACATAGCATCACTAGTGTGGTGTGCAAAGTCACAGAATGAATTACCATAGATAGGATCAACAGAAGGACCCTGAAATCCAGGACATTTTTCTTGTGTCAAGGGAATGTTATGATACCAAACACAGCGGACTTCTTTGAGAAGGTCACTAAGGTCATGGATGATAGAAAAAAGTATATACTGATTACTTTGATCCAGAAAAGTCTTTGCTACAATCCCACAGTTGGGTCTAGTTGACCTAACTGGCTGGATTCCCACCTGTCTCACAGCCAGTTCTTAGAACGTCAGGGTTCATACGTCTACCTCCATTAAAAGACTGTTAACCAGTGCTGTACTGCATGGTTCCAAGCTGGCCATGCTCCGAATTGCCATCAAATCTTTGTAGGTAAACACTATCGCTGAGGGTCACTGGCTGACCAAGTTGGCAGATGACTGCAAACTGTAACAATACAATATTCCCAAGATATATTTTGATCTCTTGAACATAACAGACTGCTTCCAATATCAGAGATTAAAACTCAATACTAGCAGTATCATATGAAGGGACACATGTCACTGTGTAATTCCTCTCATCTCAACTGTTCACAAAAATCACAACACAATAAACACTGCCCAATAAATCAGTTAAATCACTGCTAGCAAAATTGCAAGAACATCATTAACATTTACATTATGATATTACTGCCCACATTCCAACTGCCCAGATCAATCTGACAGACAGAAGCATTTGACAAAATATCTGTTTTTTCCCCTGCCAGTAGTTATGTAAGGAAAGCTCTTCTCACTGTGCAACTGTTCATCTCAACTGCACACAAAAATCAGAGCAAAGAAATTCTGGGAAAAATATCTGTGAAATCCCATCAAGCACTACTGTAAGCACATTACCTGATATCTTATGGCACCATTCCCCTCACCCCAACTGGAAATACCAATCTGATTGCCAAAAGTATTAACCGATATATCTGGCTGATGACTGTAAGCTGTGTAACAAAAACAGCATCTCTCAGTGTGCAATTCCACTCATCAAAAATGTTGACATTAATAACAAAGCAAGACATATACCCTCAATACATCTTGTAAATCCCAGCCAGCACTATTGAAAGCACACTGATTCCACTTAGCTCATGGCACCATTCTCATCATATTAGTAACCACGGGAAATGCTGTAAATAATACAAATGCCAAACTCCACAGCAGTGCAGATAAGAAAGCCAGTAAAGGTCCATACACCTGTAGGCAAAGCCAAGCCAGACCAGACCAATATGGCATAAAGTTTAATACAAAATATCCACACCACATAAATGCTTTTGTTTCACCACATACAGGTGTGTGGACCTTTACTGGCTTTCTTTTCTGCACTGCTGTGGAGTTTATCATTCTCATAATCACAGGCACTCAAACAAATTGCCAGGCCAGACATTTGGTCAAATTTAATAGATCACAGACAGCAGAACTGTAAAAAAAAAAAAAAAAAAAAAAAAAATATATATATATATATATATATATATATATATATATATATATATATATATATACTATGACATATTCCATGGTGCAATTGCTCTCTCCACAAATGTCCACTGAAATCACAAAAGCAAATGTATTGTCCAACATATCTGGTTAATCAGTGCCAGCAGAACTGTTGAAAAAGGCACATCTCTTCGTGCAAATCCTCTCCTCTACACTGTTCACAACAAGCAAGAAACACTACCCAATATATCAGGCAATTCCCTACCAACAGTGTTGTAAAAAGACACGTCATGGTGCCACTCTCCTCATTTCAACTGCCCACACAAGTCACACAACCATAAGTATTGCTTCATGCACTGGACTGTTGCTTACAGCAGGATTCAGCAGGATTTCAAAGAGGTGCTACGTACATTGTGTGCATTCCTATGTATAAGTACAACCCCCATGTAACACTATACATTGTGGTCAATTTGTGATAGTTGCACTCCCTTCCCTTTTCAATTCCCAGACACTAGTGTGTGCATTTCTTAAAGCTCCCATGTCAGTTATTACAGTGAATGTATGATTGCTTGTTACAAGGATCAGCATTCATATTCTTGAATCATACAACAGATGCCAGTACATTCAGTGACTAGGCATATTCTGCCTTGATAGGATGGAATACATGACTTATTCCCATTATATGTATCCAGTGTGAGAGTAACTGTAATTCATTAGTGATAGGTAGCTACCCCTGCCAAATACACTATAGGTTCATAGGTTCATAGGTTCATACTAGGCTATCTGCCCTAGGGCATTTATAAGCCTAGCCAGAATGTGTTTGGCTTTCGCCACCCATTTTAAATTTATTTTGCTATGCCCTTTTTCGAGGTTAGTATACTGTGCCTCTGTCTAACAGTGACACAGAAGTGATACCCGGGGTAAACCTACGATCTCCCATCCACTCATCAAGATTCCTCTTGAAGAGAGTCAATGAGGGACTCTGCCTAACCTGGACTGGGATTTTATTCCAGAGTGAAGGGAGCCTCTGGGTTATGAATCTGTCCTCCAGCATGTCCTATTTATTTCAGTGCTGAGGTTCAAGTCTCGAGCGTAGCTCGATGGGATTTGGATTTTCTGAGGTGCAGCATGTCCATTAATTCTGGGTTGGACATGGCTTTATACATCAGGCACAGATCGCCTCTGAACAGGTGGTATGCCACTGAGTAGAGCTGGAGTTTCTTTAACCGGGCAGCATATGGCATCTGTTTGAGCCCTTTGATCCTCTTGGTGAGGTACTTTTGGGGTCTTTCCAGTTGCTGCAGGTGTCTGGTAAGGTACATCCCAAAAGGGGCATTGTACTCAATTATGGGCCTGATGAGGGATGAGTAAAGAGGCACGATGACCTCCCTGATCTAGATGTGAATCCCTTCATGATTAGGTGGGCTATATAAAATGTTTTTCTAACCACTTTGGCCACGTGGTTGTCAAATGAGAGATTGCTATCAACTTGGGTCCCCAGGTCCCTAATTGCTTCTTCTGTACTTAATGGATTACCACCTATGTGGTAATTTGTGGGCACTTTGTTTTTGCCAAAGGGGATGACTATACACTTTTTCGCATTTAGCTTGAGGCCATGGCTCTGGCACTAGTTGTCTGTTTCTATGAGGCCCTTTTGGAGGATGCTTGTGTTGGCTGGAGAGTCGATTATGGTGCCCAGTTTGCAGTCATCTGTGAACTTGGTCAGCCACAGTCCTTCCATGTTGGCCTGTACCTCCGAGAAATATATACTGAACAAGAGAGGTCCCAGGACTGAGCCTTGTGGGACACCACTTGTAACTGGTTTGGAGTCTGACATGGCTCCAGCAATTCTAACCATGTGGGTTCTGTCCTTGAGCCAATTTGCAATCCATCTAGTGACATAGGGGTTTATATTTAAGCTGGTGAGCTTATCTATAATGCCCGAGTGGGGTACTGTATCGAAGGCTTTTGTGAGGTCCAGGTAGGCTGTGTGGACCACCTTCCCCTCGTCAATGGCCTTGGTGACTGTTTCAAAGAAATCAACTGGGTTTAAGAGGCAGGATCTGCCCTTAACAAAGCCGAACTGGGTAGGATCCAGTGTTTGTAGGTCTCCAATATCTTTATTTATGAGGTCCATGATGATCCTTTCCATAGCTTTGCAGACCAAGCTAGTCAGGCTTATGGGGCGATAGTTTCCAGGATCCGTTGAGGCACCACCTTTATGGAGAGGGACCACTGTTGCTGTACGCCACTCTTTGGGCACATATCCTGTAGTAAGGCTGAGTTTGAACAGTAGTTTTATGTTTGGGTTTTGCTCTTCTTGGAGTTCATGTAAGACGCAGCCCGGGACACCGTCTGGTCCCATTGATGCTGTGCTTTTTGCTTTGGAGAGGGCAGCTCTTACCTGAGCATCTGAGATGTCAGGGGGGCAGCACTCTGCTGGGATAGATATTTGCCCTTTTGGTGGGGGGAGGTGGGAGTTTGCGCTGAACCTGTCAGCTAGGATGTTGGCAATGTCTGTGGGTTTGGTGTATTTTTTGTCATTTTGGAATAATTCTGAGCATATCTGGGAATTACCACCCAGGTTCCTAACATAACTAAAGAAAGCCTTGTGATTATCCTTAGTGTCCTGTGCAATTTTTCTCTCGAAGCTGGCCTTAGACAGTTTTATGTGTGCCCATAGTTTTTTGCTAATACTGATCAGTGATGCCTTCCCTTTTTGGGATTTTGCTCTATCATTTAGTAGCTTCCTCCTTCTATTGTATAGTTTGTTTATGGCTGGGGTCCACCAGACAGGACGTTTGCCTTTGGAGGATTGGGTCTTGGGTTTATTTGGGATCGCATGATCCATGCATTCCTGAAGGTGTTCATAGAATGTGTTTATAAAGGATTCTGCGGTTCGGGCCGTATTTTCCACAGGCCCGGGGACTTTGAAGGATTCCACCTCAGTTTTGAGGAGTGTGAAATTTGCTTTAGAGAAGTTTTTCACTGTGGTTTTCTGGGCAGGGGGTGGGATCGGGATGTGAATATCCAGTGAGATTAGTTTATGGTCTGATCTTACCAGTGAGGGATACACGTCTGGTCTGGAGCATAGAGTCCCCATGTTGGTGATGATCAGGTCCAGTATGTTTTCCCTTCTTGTGGGAGTGGTAACAAGTTGTTCCATAGCATTTGAGTTTATAAATTCTAGGAACCTTTGGGCTAGGGTGTTGGAGCTAGAGTAATGCTCCCAGTCTATGTTTGGGTAGTTGAAGTCGCCCAATATAATGGTGTTTGGAGAGACCTTCATATTTTCCAGTGTTCTCAGGAAGGCCGAGTGGGGTTCCATTTCTCCTTGGATACTAGCATCACAGACATTACTAGAGTTCTTAGGACCCTTTTCCAAGCCTAGTATTATTACAATATGGTGGTGGTCCATATAGGAATAAATGATTTTGGGAACAAAACTGCAAGGAATGCAGTTCCTAGCTATGTAATGTCACAGCTCTGACATTGTAGTACACTGTAAGCAACACAGTTATTCGAGTCATGTACGTGCCATTGATCCAGATTCAAATACCTGTATAAAATGTACCTGTAACACTTTCCTAAGATACGTGTTATGACAGTCAATGCAGCAATTGTAACAAATGGTGTAAGGTTGCTACAGTTACAGTAAGCAGTATCCCCCATCAACAAGGCAGTAATGCTGCAACATCAAAGAATGAGACTAAATGATAATGTGCCACAAATGCACTTCAGAAAAGTCTGCGTACATTTACAGGAGTAGCCATGATTAACCGACTGGCTACTTACTGCCATTACTCTACAATCCAAGTTAGCTCTCGTTTTTCCACTGTGATTCAGGCATTGCTACAACTTTGCTGCACTGTTCTTCCATGTTAACAGCACTGCTTAAGAATTAACTAGTTTTATTGTGTTATTTGCTTACAGGTTGCTAATGTACCATGCAGTCTTGTCAGCAAGGATGGGTTTACTGTCATTTCTCCTTGGATACTAGCATCACAGACATTACTAGAGTTCTTAGGACCCTTTTCCAAGCCTAGTATTATTACAATATGGTGGTGGTCCATATAGGAATAAATGATTTTGGGAACAAAACTGCAAGGAACATGCATAGACATGTCAGAACTCTTTAGGAATTTTACAGCTGCAATTGAGATTCTAGTCCTGAGTGCAATTCTTCCTTCCCTAAGAGTGATGCCTAGTATATAGGGGTGATAATTCTTTTTCACAGTTGTGTTAATAGCTGGTGTCATTCAAGGGGGATCCAGTATTATCAGTCTGTGATGTGATGATTTATAGTCTTACTTGTATTGCAAGGGATGACCTGTATCTCTTGTACAAGGGTTTCCACATGCTGGTAAAAGCCGTTGTTGTTCCCCATAATGCCTTGTTGTGGGGAATTTTATCTAATGGACATCCCAACTTAGAAAATTCTTCAGACCCTATATTATGCCACATTAAGGTGGTTGAATGGCAGGAGTCTAAAATAACAAAATATCTAAGTTTGAAGAACTCCTGCATCAGAAACATGTCCAAGTATGTATAGTACAGATACTTGGTTTAAGTTTAAAGGAAACATTTCTTCCACCTCAATCCTGGAGGAAACTGGTGATGTTTCTATATTTGTCAAGCAATCTCATCTTGACTGATATCCATGGATCCCCAAACTGAGATCCTAGGACTTCGGTTTGCCATGGAAAAGACAAGCTTTCAGCTTATAGCATGCTATGGGACCCCACTATGTCTCTTAATGATCATGTTGGATTCCTATAAGTGTATTAGAAATTCCTGTAAGCAATGATTCCATAATCCTAGCTGACTCCAACTACCCAGGCATGAACTAACTCACCTATACCTCTAATGTAGGGTATGCCCATTGATTTCTGGATTTGATAAATTGGAATACCCTGGACCAAACAGAGAACCCACTAGAGGCTGAAATACTCTGAAACCAGTCTTTACAAATATTGTCTGTATCTGTTCCACTCACCAAGTCTTTTACTCTCCAGTTAAGTCTGACCATAAACTCATGGCATTTATTCTCAAAGCCACCATTCCCTGTAACTATTGTCTTTGTCTTTAAGGACTTCAGAAGGGTGAACCTATACACTTATATGATGAAACCTTTAAATTTACCAATGACATCACATCCATTAACTCTGACACAGCAGCCATCTTCACCAAGGAGTTTTATACCCGCTTAGACAAAGGTATATATCTACCAGTAGCACCTAGAGCCAATACAATGGTAAATTTAGAAACAACCCCTCTGGTGGTCAACCAATATAAACATTATAACAGGAGAAAAGAAACTCCTAAAATTGTGCAGTAAGGCTAGAACTCCACATTTACCAAGAAAATGAAAAGGACTAGGACCAGTAAAGCAGCCAATAACTACATATCCTTAGTTATACTTTGCAAACTAAGGAGTAGCACTCAGCAGTGTTCGGAACATTTCCTTTATGTTATCCCCCGATCTCTAACACAAATGACATTGCAAAGATACTAATAAACAAACTTTCTGTAAACTTCACCAAAACACACCCATTCAAACTCCATTCATCCCAGATACCCCTTAACCACACCCATCAATAAAGAATAAGCTCTTAACATGTTATTTCAAACTAAAACACTTTCACTGTAGGTCTTGAAAACATACCTGGCTGCTCATTAAATGTCATCAAACAGGTTCATGCTGAACCTTCCTTATATTGTTTAACCTAAGCCTAGTACAGACTTTGTACCCAAGTCCTGGTACACTATTGTGGTGATGCCTCTACACAAGGGTGGCCCTATACTGACCACTGGAAATGACAAACAAATCAAACTTACAAGTCTCACCTGTAAAGCTACAGAGTGTGTCATAACCAATCTAATTAATTGATATTAAATTCCTTAAGTTTGACTCTGAACAATTTGGTTTCATCAAAGGGAGATCATTCCTGTTTAACCTTGTTAATTTCTTTCAGAGGGTTATACAAAATATCTTGCAGCTTATCTTGATCTGGACAAAGCATTCAGTATAATATCTCATGCTGGAATTCTAAGGAAACAATCATGCTTAAACATAGATCCTTACACAGTGGGACAATGATTGGCAATTGGTTGAAAGACAGAGCCCACATAGTGCATGTGGCAGGTGCTCCTTCAAGTAGCACTAAGGTAACCAGTGAAGTCACCCATGGGTCTCTGCAAGTATTTTCCTGTTCAGCAACAACTTCTCTAATCCCAGAAATGATAACCAGGACCTCTGGTTAACCTGATATGCAGATGACTGCACACTGCATGTAATTGCTAAGAGATCACATCATTTCGAAACAGCTACCCTCAGTAAATCCCCAGTACAAGGAAAATTAGTTTGAACTGAATGGAAAAAGTGGTATCATGGTTTGTTTTGGAAACTAGGACTTACCCACAAGGTGCAGTACACATAACACACCTTTACAACATGTAAAGTTAGTCAGGGACTTGGGTCGACAGATCTCTATCCTTTGATCACCACATGGCAACAGTTGTCAGGAAATCCTACTTGGTAAAACTAGTAGCCAAAGGTGTTTTGTCTAGATCCACAAATGTTATCATTTTATATTCAGCACTGTTTAGAACCATTACAGAGTACAATTCTTCATTCAATATGTATCTCACATATCTCAACAAACTCAAAAAGCACTACAGGCTCATAACAAGAAAAATCTCTGGTCTTAAGCATCTTAGTTATCAGGAGAGATTGAAAGCCCTGCCCCTGTATTTTGTAACTTAGACTCTTGAGGGATGATATGTGCCTCGCTTACCTCATGGTTACAGATCCAGTGCTCCTTTACCTACTATATCTCAGAAAGACAAACAGCTCAGCTAAGACTAGAACAGTAGAACCAGAGATCTGAACCTGTATCTGTAGATAAACACAGTGGAATGGAGTGACAGATTCATTCACTAGCACCTTCCTCCTCCTTCTCTGAAATAATCTTCCTCTGTGGATTAAATGGTATGATTGTAAGTATTGCTTCAAATTAAACCTGAATGACTGTATCAGTGATCTGAAATTACTCCCAGCATTAATTGGACTCTGGAGAAAGCAGGCAAAGCCTGATAGTGGGTATAAACGTCCTATGAATCATATGAAAAAGGCACAGGCATTTAAATGAGTACTAACTGAATCTTAATTCTGGAGTTAAGTACATTAGTTAAAAACATTTTCCCAAGTAAAGTACACAAAAGCTAACCTAGAGAAAGGAACAGAACAGGTGAATACTAGGCACATACAATTAAGGAGCACGTCAAGAGTAAGAGCAGCTGATATGGTAATTTTTAAATACTTCATAAAGGAGCATATAGAACTCCATAGTCAGATAGTTTCAACAAGGCAAATTTAATGCAAAATTACTATACCATACATGCAAAAATATTTCCTTTAATACCTAGAAACATTTTTAAGTATATAGAAAATAGCATTGTTTAGAATACAGAGTGAAAGGAAAATGAAACGACTAGCAGATTTTAGAAATAATTACAACAACGCTTAGTTATAGAAGTAAAGATATTTAAAAAAATATCTTGGAGTCAAATCAATGAAAAAGAACTTCACCTGGACAGTCACCAAGCAGGATGAGGATAGCAAGTAAACCATCAAAGACAACCTCTGGAAAGATGTACAAGAAAGCACCACCGATATATTTAAATCCTGGAAAGAGATGCCAAACAAAAGTATATATTCTAGACAGGAACCAAATTAAAACATAATAAAACAAACAAGAATAAATAATAGTAAGAAAATAATGGTGTAAATGAATGGCATACTGAGAAAAAAAATAGCACAGATCAGAAATATTTAAAAGAATACAAAAGCAGCACAGAACTTGTCAAGCTAATATATTACATAAAGCAATGTCATTAATAAGGCTAGATCATGAAAAAAGAAATATAATTATTAAATATTTCAGTTAACAAGGAGTCATATTCAATGCATCATGAAAAAGGCACTTGCAATAATAAACAACAATTTGTTTCAAAGTTTGCCCTTTTATGGATGGTTTTATGTTTATAACCTTAAAGTGAAACATAGGCGACTACATTTACAAATCCACTTTAAACATTTCAGTCTATGAAATCCCATTTGGTTGCACACTGAGGTCTCTCACAGGTTTAGCTCTCCAGCTTTCTTCCTGGCTATGTTGTCTTCCTTTCTTCCTGGCTATGTTGTCTTCCTTTCTTCCTGGCTATGTTGTCTTCCTTTCTTCATGACTATGTTGTCTTCCTTTCTTCCAGGCTATGTTGTCTTCCTTTCTTCCTGGTTATGTTGTCTTCCTTTCTTCATGACTATGTTGTCTTCCTTTCTTCCTGGCTATGTTGTCTTCCTTTCTTCCTGGCTATGTTGTCTTCTAGTGTAAAATCTATATATCTATACACTTTTTACATAAGTTTTCACTGTGGTTTCCTGTTATGTCATACATCCCAAAGACATGCCTGTAGGTGAATAAGGACATGCCCATGTTGTACACAGGTGTGCATGTTGATTATTTGTGTGAGCTTCTTGTGATGCTCTGGAATCCACTCCAGGGCTGGTTCTCTGCTTTATACCCACTGAGTGCTGGGATATGCCCTAGCTCTCCATGTTATCCTAAAAGGAACAAAACAGGCATCGGAACACAGATGGATCTAAGCTATTTGTGCAAAGACAGATAAAAAAGAACAGGATGGTTTCATAAACAAACCAACTCAAATGGGGTGTAGGAGCAAGTTGCTCCCCACAACACAATGCATGAAAGTAAGTAGACAAAGATGAGAATGCAGTGACATACCCAGCCAACCAGATCTCAGATGAAACTGCTATAGAAGTACCATCCCTTGGTCAATGTCCAGGAACACAGCACTAAAGAACAGTATGCTTCAATAAAGCTTTGAATCCAGGATCCCATCAGCATTCTAAATGGTCTAACACTGTCTTTGAAGCAAATGAGAAATAGCCGTAGTGGTAAAGAAATGCCTATCCTCCACTGAAATCTAAATCACATAGAAAGGCAAATGAGAACAGAGTGAGTGCATTAACACATCACCTTAACTGTACTGCAAAGGCACGTTGATCCTACCAGCTGCAGTACATGAAATTAAGCAAAGGGGGAAAGGAGATGAATAGCACTGTTAAGAGACAGCAGTGTTTGGTAAATGTCAGGAGAATAATACTAAAGACGTTACCTGGTTATTTAAGCCTTATGCATTTAAAATGCCAAAAGTGCTCAGCTTTGCCTCTTACCATTCTGCATGTGTTCTCCTGCTTGACCTTTAGAATGTTTACATCAGAGTTACTTAATAAAGACAAAAAAATATTCTCAAAAATGACTAAATGACACAGATGGGGAGTATAGAAATAGTTTTACAGCTGCAAGCCTGTGTCACAATAAGGTCACTAATCAGTTGTAGCTCCCTGAAGATGGCAAGAAATCCATCATCAAACTTTGCCTAACACATCGTGAACTACCACTCTTCCTGCTTTCCTGATAAGAGATTGCCTGTTCCCTTCTTGTCAGGATATCATGCCACCAAAAGAGGCTTCACTCCTCTCACCCTTCTGGATGTAAGCAATGTCTCGTCCTAATTTCCAGAGGACACCAAAATAGGAGCCTTGCAAGTTGCAGATATAAGTCTGATCCACATTTTGATTTCCTATAACACAAACACTGAAATTGACAGTGTAGTCTGTGCAAGGTAAGGAAATATATGACTTTCTTCAAAAAAGAAATATTCCTTTTACCCCACCTCACAAGATGTCATGATTAGTAGCGGGGGGGGGGGGTGGAGATTGTCCTTCCTTCACTAAAACACTTTTCTTGAGGTATTACTTGCAGTGCTGAAGGATTTGCTTTCACAAGTTGGGTGTTAATGAAAGTGCTTCCCACCCCAGCAAAATGTCCCTGCTGCCTAAAGCATTTCTGCTTCTACTGAGGGGATTCTTATTAGATGCTTAACTATCTCCTATGTATAGCTCTCCTGATTTTAAATAATATGTGCCATTAATTTTTAGCTAGGTTGTAAGCAACAGCCTCCTCGTGACATAAATACATGTAATTTCTCTTTTCTAATTCCAGATTTATTATTTATTGACATTTTTATTGGGAAAGTCCAACTGGGCACAGGTGCCCTTTTTCAGTGGAAGCCTGGGGAGAAAAGTTCCAAGGTATCATATTTAATGCAATCAATGTTAATAACTAATTTTTATAATGTAATTTCAGTGAATACGTAGCACAACACTCAGTACAGCAAAATATATATTGATATTCACAAACATTACATTTACAATCATTGTACTGAGATTTTACAGATAGAAGAATGGTGTATAAGACAGGCAGGAGTAATTTAAGAAATGTAATAGAGTGAGGTATTAGAGAAGATAAGCAGGTCTGAGTGTTAATAGAGAAATAGTGTTGGAATAGTAATTTGTTTGTGCTAATTAGAAGTAGGTATAGTAGTTAAAGTAGTACAATAAAGTGAGGTATTAGGAGGGGATAAGCTGGTTAAGTGATTTAGTGCTTTAAAGGGAGGTATAAAAAAGGTGATGAAGGGTGTTAAGACAGCCATGTCCCAGATGAAGAGCAGGGACAATGCCAGGAGGCAGTGAGGAAGTCTTTTAGTAATGGTTTGAAAATATGAAGGTGTGTGATGCCCCTGATGATATAGGAAATTTATTACAAGCTCTAGTTATACTTTTGGAATAGAGCTTCACCCTGGCAGACCTTTGTGGTTTGTAGATGGTAAGCAGTTGCTTATTATTTCACTGAGGGGATGATTTGGAAGATAGTATTGTAGTAGGGGTCTAATTGAAAGGTAGGTGGATAGGATATGAATGATTTTATGGGTTAAGGTGAGCTGAGTATAAGATAGGTGGTGAGGAAGCACAAGGCAGTTAAGTGTTTTTAGTGCTAAGCAGTGGTGGGTCTGGTAAGGTTTGTTGCAAGTAAATCTGGCGAGTTTATTATAGCACTGTTCAAGTTTAGAACTAAGTTAGGTTTGTAGATTGGTCATGATAGGAGCTCCATATAAGAGAGGGCAAAAGGTAAGTGATAGCAAGAGTTACCTTGGCAGAGTCTATAAGGAATTTCTTTACTCTATGTAGGATGCCTAGCTTTTGATGGGTTTTCTTGATGCTGGATATGTAAATTGAATTTAAGCTTGTTCATAGGTTTATAAGATCATAGGTGTGTACTAGGCTGATGGCTCTGGAGCCTTTACAAGCCTAGCCCATAAGACTACCCTGGCATCGTGCTACCCAACCTTAGTTCCCAGTGTCTTTGTCATGTAGAGCCACTGGAGTGATCCCCGGGATGAATTTTCTATTTCCCATCCACTCATCAAGATTTCTCTTGAAGAGGCCGGTGAGGTGCTCTGTTTGACATGTATGGGAAGTCTATTCCATAGCATGGGCAGCCTCTGTGTTATGAACCTGTCCCTCCAACATGTTCTGTTGATTGTGGTAATGAGGTTGAGGTCTCTGGAGCGTGTGGTGCGGAGCAATTGGGATTTCTTTAGATGTAGCATTTATAACAGAGTTGGGTCAGAGATGGCTTTGTAAGTCAAGCAGAGATCACCTCTTAGTACATGATATGAGACAGAGAACAGTTGGAGTTTTTTGAGTCTGTCCATATAGGAGAACTGTTTAAGGCCCAGGATCATCTTTGTGAGGTACTTTTGCAGCCTCTCCAGTTGTTGCAGGTGTCTAGTCGTCGAGTGTCATGTCAAATAGTTTTGTATGTGGGGATAACTTCAGTTATGGTATTATTTAAGGAAGACATTTTAAAGTTGCTTTTTTTTTCCATGGAAATGGAATTTTGGGAAAAAAAGAAGTAATTTAGTTTTTTTGGGATTTATTAGTAGGTGATTATTCTGTAGCCAACTTTCAACAGAGTTAAAGGTAGGCATGAAGGTAGAGGAGTAAGATGGGGATGTAGCAGTCAAATGACAAAATGTTTATAATAACAATAAGGTATTTCCACATCTTTGACTACTGCAGTATTGCTTGTCCAGTGTTAACCAAACTATTTTCCCTGTATAAAATATCTATCTATCTATCTATCTATCTATCTATCTATCTATCTATCTATCTATCTATCTATCTATCTTTCTATCTATCTATGTATCTATATACACACACACCAGTATGTGACATTACTTGTTGTGCACAGTTTAATAAGTGATTATCTTCACTGGGCACACATCCCATTGCCCAAGTCCTGTGCTTGCCAGCTGAACTGTTTGTTATATTGAATTTATGCATGCACAAGATGCTCTTTTTAGGTGTAGGATGTAGTAGTACAAATGCACCAGTGTTTTTTTTTTTTTTTACATTTTAAATTTGCCTTGAATATTTAAAGACAGACAATTGTAGTTTATTTAATGTATTCATGCATATGAAAATGTCACTGCTAGTGCAAAAACAAAGCCACGGGAAAGCGGTCAATGCAAAACTTTTGATTTCAGAATCACTGCTTTTCTCAACTCTCAGGTTCTATTTGATCTCTCACTACAATCTTAAAAGTAGTATGCTGTGCATCTGGATGTGCATATGCCACGTTTAATTTCCATTGTTTTAATGACAGATGTAATAGCAGCACTGTTTCTTTCTTACAGTAACCCCTTGTCCCAGTCCATAATCCTGGTTAAAGTTCTAGTGGATAGCATCAGCCCAGGGACTGGGGCTCTATTTTGTCTTCCACATTTTTAAACTTTTCAGCTTTCTGTTCATCCACCCAAACCACCCATTATCCTTATTATAAATGTGTCATTCCTGTTCTATCCCTGTCTTACTCCTCTACTTTCATCCCTTTACAATCATTTACATACACATCAATCCCCCTCCAACATAGGTCACACACAACATAATTTAAATGATGACTTAGGTAACATTGAATTCCCACGTTGGTACGTTGGTCTCAAAGCATGGTAAAAGCAGTCAAAAGTGGCTTAGAGCTGGCCTTTAGTATGAAAGCAAGTTTTAAACACTTCATCCAGATATGTGGGTGGCAGTATAAATGCGAAATGCTTTGCAGTAATGCAATTTTTCTCTGTCAGAGATGAGGGAGAAAATAATACTGCATTATTTTCATATCTGAGGTTACCAGGTCAGTGCATCACTACTCCGAATTGCGGACTAGTCCAAAATTGTCTCCCATGGAACCAAGCCTTGGTGGTTTCATATCAGATGGAGCTTCCATGCAATAAGATGTGAATATTCCTCTCATCATCATTATTTGGCTTTAAACCTCTAGCCACAGAAGCCTTTTTGTCAGTCAAAGTTAAGGACACGGGTCTAGAAGGGAAGTTTGTTTTATTAGCCCACCTTCATTTTTATGCTTCCAGTTGCCACTGAACTTCAGGACTCTGTCATTAGAAGCAGATACATGCAATTCTGTGTGCTGAGGATGAGATGACCCACCATCATACCTCACAGAGGAGGCCATGATGACCTACAGATTGCTTCCTTTCTTTTGTCCTTATACCTTAAAGTAAGGTGCGAACAATTCCTAAATACTAAATGGATCACCATCCTGACTGCTGCCAGATACCTATTAAAAGATATGACTAGAGTTCCTCAAATTCCATCTAGATGCTGCACGCAATAAAAAATTAATATAGTATATGTCTAAGATAGTCTCAAAGGTGAGCACTAAATGGAAGCCAGGTTATCTGAGATGGTCTCTTAACAGGAAGACTGGCAGATTGCTTTGGGGAATTAAATTTTTGATGAGTAGGAACTTTAAGTATCCTTAGTCGATGTTAAAATTTGGAACTGTCAGGATTAAAACTAAGTACATATGAAGTATAGTTCATTCTGTATTACGAAGGATCACAGTACTAATATTTTTATAAGGAAAACGTCAATGCCATCTGGGAGCTATTCAAATGTTAGATAGACAACTCTCTCCTGTGTTGGATGGGAAAGTTCAGTTGCTATAAAAAACAGAAAAGAGGAGACTGGACAACCCTCACTGGTTTGTCTGTGGATACTGACAGTCACTACCAATGCTGAGTTGCTCAGAAAGCCATCTGAACTTTTGTATTTATTTACCCATTATTGATGGGTCTGTATTACAACACTGAAGTTGCTGAACATCGAACGGCTTAAAGGCCAAAAATGCTGGAACTCAAAGTCGTTATTCTGGGGGGCTGTGCACACCCCCCCTCCAATAATTATATATACTAACTCTGAGATCACACTACAGTGAGGAAAGGGCAAATATTCCGATCTTCACTGTACGATCTCACAAAAAGTATATAGATGAACGGCATTTCTGCTGTTAAAGCCGTTTGATGTTCAGCCTCTTCGATTTTGTAATAGGAACCCATATTGATTGGGTTAGTCTCATTAGGCTAGTGGCCTCTTTTCAGGGAAGACCTGAGGTAATATTTCTACAACTATCGAAAATTTGGCCAGGGCATCAGGGGAACTTCACCTATTCTTTTCAACAGATGTTGTAGGATTTTTTACATCCACCTGAGCTACCACAAAACTTAAGCAGATGGGACCTCAGCTTAACATCTCATCCAAAGGATGACACATTAAGGAGTGTAGCACTCCCTAATAGTGCACTGCAGTGTAAGGAACCCAGTCACCTAGAATGGGAATAGAACCCATAGTCTTCTGGTATTGCAGCACCAAAGGCAAGTGTGCTACTTGTTGTGTAACTGACACTGACTGAAGTATCCTAATACACAATCGTAATCTGCTATATGAAAAATAGCATCAAAAAGCTTTCAAAAGTCTTCTACAAGTAATCTCAGTTAAGGAAATGAAAAGTCTTCACAAAATACAGGAAGAGAGCTTCAGACAAAACATAAAAGAGGTATTTGCTCTGAGTTCACAAATAATCAAAGCTGAACTGCCCCCTAATAAAACCTAGCAGTCAAGATTGATAGGATTGTGTAGGAAGGGTTCCAGATTCATGACAAAGAACAAGAGTTTAAGGCATGTATTCCCTGCTATTTCTTCAAATTGGGGGTAGTATTCCCCCACTTATTTGAGGACATTTATCAGAGCATCATAATCTAAAACAATTGTCTTAAATGTGGTGAGTGTTAGAGTCCTTCCTCCCTGAAAATGTATTAATAAAACTGCTAGAGTGTAGTCAAACATGAATTTTATTAGTTCAGAACACTTAAAACAGTACTAATCACTTTCTATATTAAATCTTTGAATTTTCCTGCCAAATCAGCATCCAGTGGATTCTTCCTACCCAACTATTTATCCCAGTTTCTCAATGCAGTGTCTGACTCTGGGTACTGGTTTCCTTATATAAGGGAGAGTAAAACGAAGCAAACTCCCATTTTATACCACACATCCTTCCATATTAAATGGGCCAGGTTTGTTTTCTGACTAGCTACTATTAGTTTGTATTTCTACTAAAGAAGATGAGAAAATAAATCAGTACACCGAAGAAACACACAGATTCATACTTTTTTATCAAGGTATTGCTCTTTCTCCTATTTTCATGGCCACTGTGGAACCACCTAAGAACTGTCTTTGATCAGTGTTTTCTTTGTCTTCTGTTACTGTCTGGTAAGGAATAGGATAAGAAGTTCACTAAGCTTGTTCCAATGCATGACAAAAATGCCTGTTTATAGAGGTTTCCAAATTAACAGAGCTGCATTCCAGAAACTGTCTTGGGGCTAGTTAACTGGCCTAATGTAGATGTGGAAAGAGAGGAAACCCATTTCTATTAGCAGTGGATGGAAAAAAAGCTTGCAAGCCAAAATGTTTGATTGACTGCAAGTAAGGCCTGAGAAGGAAAGCTGTCATTTGGATGAAATAAAACAGGCATCATATAGGAAGAAAACTACATTGTACCCAGAACTATCTATAAAACATCAGTATTTGATCTCTGCAGGTTTTTTTCTGGATTTTAGCTTTCGAGTAAGGTTTCTAAATATTTAAAAGCATGCAATGTTTTTAAGCTATGTAATCTGAAATATTGTATATAGTTTGCTTGTTACTGATTTTCTTTGAATTTCAGTAAAATGTTTGGAAAAAAAGTCTGGCAAAAGCTAATCAAGCATGATTTTCCCTCTTGGCATTAACATTTCTGCTGGAATCACGTTTGTTATCACCTGAGGGAGCAATGTTCTAGCTGGACATGACCCATAATGACCTTGTTTTCCTGTCTTGCTTTTCATTTTCTTGATTCCTCCTTTTGAAATCCGTAGAGCTCCCTCGCCAGTCTGTTAGCTGAAGCTCAGAACTATACAGTATTTACACACCAGATTCCTTCATAACGATTACAAATTCTGTACTAGGGAAACAAGCTCCCTTTATCAGACACTATCATTTCTCAAATACCGTGTATGCCAAAACCAGTCTTTCTTTTTCAATGGTTGTGTGCAAAGTATCTGAGTTTATGGCATACACATTCATACACTATGAATAAAAGTTGAACACAGCTAAAAATATGTTTCCATTGAATGGATAAGCAAAGTCCACACAAAATCTATCCATGTCTTTTGTGCCATTTTTGTGGATATAAAGGTACATTACATGGTTAGTTACCTTCACTACAACTTTATTCCTTTGCTATTTCCGAATCCACACCAGGTCACCATTCATAGCATTGGTATTCCAGTACAATATATTGTCTGGCATTAGAGACTCACCTTGGAGTGACTCTGACTTAAGACCCTAACGATAGCCCCCAGTCTTATTTAAAATTAGCTAATATTCTGGAGTATTTTGGCAGAAACTTTAGTTCTGTTATTATTTCAACACTCTACCTTACAACACACTGGTTGTTCCCCTGTACTAAACCTGACTAGGCATCTACCCATCAGATTAAACTTAGCTCGGCTTATCCTAGACTACTTATAAGCTTCTACATATTCTATTATAGATTTTTTTTCTCTTTATCTACTCTGTGTCTAGATTTATTCTTTTAAAATACAGTGTGTCTAGTCTTTCTAAATACAAAGTTTTCTCTTATACAAAGTTTTATTAGGAAACGTGTTCGAATGGCTAACCATAGCTGAAATGTACCATGATTCCTGTTTTACTGAAATGCAACAAAATGTAATGGAATGTGATTAGTATCTGTCAATTTAGCTGTATTTGTAAATGTCTCATATTATAAATGATATTGTGCTTTTTTTTTCTGTGTTTGTTGGAGCTTTTCTCCTCGGGCCTCCACTGAAAATGGATATATATCCAGTTGGACTAGCCCGGTCAACAAATGTAAAATAAAATAAAAATAAATAAAATATTCATGTATTTGTGACACGGACATCTAAAATTGGTACAGTTACTGTATCCACATCTCAGCATTAGCTTGATACTTTTCAGGGTATGAACAGTGTTAGATTACATTTTGCAAGTGAGCAAATACTTGATATAAATAATTTTAACATTTATTTATTTATTGTTATTTGATTACTGGGGAAAGTCAGACTGGCTAGGTGCCCATTTTCAGCAGAAGCTTGGTGAAAAAAGCTCCAAAGTATTACAAAAATATTTTAAGAACAGTAATTTTACAGTCCTCAAAAATAAAAAAAAATACAATATAAACAATAAAAAACTACAGTCTAAACAATTATACCAAATTAGACAATGTGAAAGAATAGATACAATTTTTATATAATTATTTAACATTTAGAGAAAATTTGTCCAGTTTAGAGAAATTAAAGCTAAGTTAATATAACACAAACAGTAATCCTTATTATAGATTTGTCATTCAGGAATTGCAACGTGAAGTGGGTGAAAACAAAATAAATTGTATATTTAGAAAGAGTCTCAGGGGAGAGTAAATGATTAAGTGTGATAGTGAGTGAAGGGAGAGTAAGGAGGTGTAATGTATGAATAGGTACTTGTTCATATTTAGGGATATAGTTTACCCTGGATTTGAGTAAGAACAGAGCCAGATTTTGGCTAGGAAATCTTTCAGAATGGTTTTAAAGGGCTGGAGGAGAGATATTGACCTGCTGGATAAAGGAAAGGAGCTCTAGGCCATATTAACATGATACACATACAGACCATGCCCCTCCAGTAGATTTGATAGGGTTGTGGACAGAGAGGAATTTTTGGTCATTGGATTGTAATGACTGAGCTGGAACATTATTGTATAGAATGGCCTTCAGTCCTGTACAAGCAGAGGTATGCTGGATCATTTTATAGGTGTAGCGAAGCTGTGTATATGTCATTTGATGGGATAGTTCTAGACAGTTTAGGATTTTTAGCACTATACAGTGGTGGGTTTTTAAAGAAGTATTTGCTGCAAATTTTGCCATTGTAGCATTGTTCAAGTTTTGCTTTTTGAGATGTCTGGAGGTTAATAAAGATGAGAGTGCCATAAAGTAGTGAGAAGAGGAGGTGAATAGTGACAAGTGTGGTTTTAGTTGTGTTGGTGAGAACGTTTTTGGCTCTGTAAAGCATTCCTAATTTTTGATGATTTTTTTTTTTTACACAGCTTTGTATGTGTAGCTGAAATTAAAGATTATCATCTACTATCATCTCTAATAATCTATCAGAAGTGATGATGGTTGTACTATTAAGATAAAGGATTATAAATGTTGTGTTTCATGAGGCAAGGATTTATGGGAAAAAGTAGTATTTTTTTGGTTAAGCGCAAGTCATTTGGGCATTAGGGAAGCCAGTTTTTGGGATGTTTGTAGAGTATTAGTGAGAATTTTAAAGAGGACAGGACCAAGGATAGAGCCTTATGGCACACCATTGGTGACTGAGAGGTACAGAGAGAGGGTGAACAGATTTAGTTTTTCATTAAATGCAGTTTCATATTAGTAAGTGCTTCAGTAGGTCATCACTTTCAAAATGCAGACATTTCTCCCAAGTCAAAATGAATTTTTGTTAGCTATTACTCATTAAAGTTTGGCTAAGTACCTTATATCATCAAATGTAATGTTTTCTTCATTGAACCTATCCATGTCATTGTTATTCTAATTACAGTTATATATCCAAAGAGCAAGATTTCAAACACACATTTATTAATATTGGGTTTATACCAAAGCTGTATGCTGACAGTGCTACTAAAAGTTTGGTGTACTTGGCTACATGTGAGAGCTGTATATGTTTCTATGTAAGTAAGAATGTGAGACAGTTTAAAGAAAGTATATCTAAGCATATCAGTGACATCCATCTGAAAGATCTTAAAAATCCCCTGGTGAAACATGTGCATGAATCAAATGGACACAAGTTTGTTTTTTAGAGTATTTTAAGTGGTATCTGAACAACAGAGAGGCAGTGATCATAATAATCACTTGGAACTTGCAGAAATGAAATAGACAGGAAGGTTCAAGGCACATGCATATCCTAGTTTAAACTCATATTTCCCACTGAGACCTGTACTTAAGTGGCAGAAGCTGAAGCATTAATGCTGATTGGCTGAAAGTGTTTTAAATTTTGACATCACTGA
This sequence comes from Protopterus annectens, assembly GCF_019279795.1. Lineage (NCBI taxonomy): Eukaryota > Metazoa > Chordata > Ceratodontiformes > Protopteridae > Protopterus > Protopterus annectens. Next base: position 74,533,566 of record NC_056728.1, read on the forward strand.
TTAGTTTAACAGATATGATGAAGGGTAATTTTATACCTGAAATAACTTATCTGCCAGTTTTATAAATTTCTTACAAGTTTTTTAAGTCATACTATTTTATTAAAGTTCCTATTCGCGTCACAGCAGGGTTTTATGAACTGCCTATTCCTGTTTGCTGATATTATATATATATATATATATATATATATATATATATATATATATATATATATACTGGTGTAGTTCAGTAGACCAATGATTCACTTACCCGATTCCCACTTGCCCGAGACAAAAGGACCAACAAGTTCAGAAGACCGACATCCAGAACACCGACTTTTAACGCGAGGTAAGTAACTGCTTGGCCATCCCGAATAAAAAAAAATAAATGAAACAAAACTAAACCTTCACCCCCCCAACTAAATATACCGACTCTGAGATCGCACTACCACGGGGGGTAAGGGGCAGAGTTCAACAGGATGGCCAAGCGGTTACTTACCTCACATGAAAAGTCGGTGTTCCGGATGTCTGTCTTCTGAACTATATATATGTGTGTGTGTGTATGTATGGGTGTCTGGTGTATATATATATATATATATATATATATATATATATATATATATATAATGTGTACATATATATATATATATATATATATATATATATAGATAGATAGATATAAATAGATATATATACAATCTACCCAGTAAAAACTGGAAATTCTCATGGATCACCAGTTAGAAAAGCAGGTCTCAATGCATTGGCCAATGCCTCCTCTGACCCAATGATAGCTCCTAGTGGAGCTTGCTAAAGCTGTCCCATTTGTACTCTTCTACACACAATTTTTTATCAGTATGTTACTGCATTGTGGAACAGCCAAATCAGCGTGATATACCGACATCTCATTAATTCTATATTTGTCCTCATAGAAAAACATTGATATAACCTCTTTTAATCATATTTCAACCAGCTACAAAGCTGTCTCATCTTATATTGAATAAAAAGCAAAGCAGTTCTTATATATATCACTAGAATCTTACTAGTCTCAGCATTTAAGATTCAATTTCATTCAAATGACCACTCTCTGAATTAAGAAACTCTTGCATAGCATTCTGCTAATTAAAATTCAGAATTCAATTGCATTTACACAATAAGGAAAAAACAAAAAATAAGAACATGATATGGTGACTTAGAGCTCTTTAAACTTTATTTCATCCATAAACTAGAGCTATGATTTGCATTAACAGATTTACATCTTCTGTGTAACTAATTCAATCCTGCACGATAAACTAGATACTGAAAGCAGTCAGATTTCTAGTACTGAACACTCTAAAAGTCATTAAGAAACTTTGTCTTCACTACTAATTAAAAACAATTATAACTGACCATGCCAGATGTCTTACTGCTCATGCCATCTCCCCCATTTTCTCTTATGTGAACTTTAAAACTCAATAAACCTGTACTCTTGTCAGGTGTTCTCATTAGAAAAAAACATGTAAAAGAATAGCCAGACATGCTGTTAGTCTGCCTTCTAATCTCAATTGTTATATCTTTTTTAAAGCTCTTTATTGGCCTGGGTTCTCACAAACCCTACAAATTATTTACTTACACATGCATAGTCTTGTTTTGTGGTACCTAAATAAATGTACTATGACTTTTGTAGACTGACAAATGCCACCTGGAAATCTATGTTCAAAAAATGCACATCTGGTTAAGGACCTCTCAACAGACCAACACACAAACATCACTTTTAACTACCTTAGGGATGCCATATTCTCAATAATTTCCTACAAAGTATGGCATAGTTTATTAAATGCTGGTCACCAAATTCCTCTAAAACTTCCTTAAAGAAGAATGCTTACGGGACATAGCCATGCAATTTGGGTTTGTACTTATAATTGAGGAGAAGTTTGCAGTACAGGGGACATAGCCATGCAAATTGGGTTTGTATTTGTAACTGAGGAGAAGCTTGCAGTACAGGGGACATAGCCATGCAAATTGCATTTGTGCTTAAAATTGAGGAGAAGCTTGCAGTACAGGGACATAGCCATGCAAATTGTGCTTGTGCTGATAATTGAGGAGAAGCTTGCAGTACAGGGACATAGCCATGCAAATTGGATTTGTACTTATAATTGAGGAGAAGCTTGCAGTACAGGGACATAGCCATGCAAATTGGGTTTGTGCTTATAATTGAGGAGAAGCTTGCAGTACAGGGACATAGCCATGTAAATTGGGTTTGTGCTTATAATTGAGGAGATGCTTGCAGTACAGGGACATAGCCATGCAAATTGAGTTTGTGCTTATAATTGAGGAGAAGCTTGCAGTACAGGGACATAGCCATGCAGATTGGGTTTGTACTTATAATTTAGGAGGAGCTTGCAGTACAAGGACATAGCCATGCAAATTGGGTTTGTACTTATAATTGAGGAGAAGCTTGCAGTACAGGGGACATAGCCATGCAAATTGGGTTTGTGCTTATAATTGAGGAGAAGCTTGCAGTACAGGGACATAGCCATGCAAATTGGGTTTGTGCTTATAATTGAGGAGAAGCTTGCAGTACAGGGACATAGCCATGCAAATTGGGTTTGTGCTTATAATTGAGGAGAAGCTTGCAGTACAGGGACATAGCCATGCAAATTGGGTTTGTACTTATAATTGAGGAGAAGCTTGCAGTACAGGGACATAGCCATGCAAATTGGGTTTGTGCTTATAATTGAGGAGAAGCTTGCAGTACAGGGACATAGCCATGCAAATTGGGTTTGTACTTATAATTGAGGAGAAGCTTGCAGTACTGGGTCATAGCCATGCAAATTGGGTTTGTACTTATAATTGAGGAGAAGCTTGCAGTACAGGGACATAGCCATGCAAATTGGGTTTGTACTTATAATTTAGGAGAAGCTTGCAGTACAAGGACATAGCCATGCAAATTGGGTTTGTACTTATAATTGAGGAGATGTTTGCAGTACAGGGACATAGCCATGCAAATTGGGTTTGTATTTGTAATTGAGGAGATGCTTGCAGTTCAGGGGACATAGCCATGCAAATTGGGTTTGTACTTATAATTGAGGAGACTCTTGCAGTACAGGGGACATAGCCATGCAAATTGTGTTTGTACTTATAATTGAGGAGACGCTTGCAGTACAGGGACATAGTCATGCAAATTGGTTTGTACTTATAATTGAGGAGACGCTTGCAGTACAGGGACATAGCCATGCACATTGGGTTTGCACTTATAATTGAGGAGACGCTTGCAGTACAGGGGACATAGCCATGCAAATTGGTTTGTACTTATAACTGAGGAGACGCTTGCAGTACAGGGACATAGCCATGCACATTGGGTTTGTACTTATAATTTAGGAGAAGCTTGCAGTACAAGGACATAGCCATGCAAGTTGGATTTGTACTTATAATTGAGGAGAAGCTTGCAGTACTGGGTCATAGCCATGCAAATTGTGTTTGTACTTATAATTGAGGAGACGCTTGCGGTACAGGGACATAGTCATGCAAATTGGTTTGTACTTATAATTGAGGAGACGCTTGCAGTACAGGGACATAGCCATGCACATTGGGTTTGCACTTATAATTGAGGAGACGCTTGCAGTACAGGGGACATAGCCATGCAAATTGGTTTGTACTTATAACTGAGGAGACGCTTGCAGTACAGGGACATAGCCATGCACATTGGGTTTGTACTTATAATTTAGGAGAAGCTTGCAGTACAAGGACATAGCCATGCAAGTTGGATTTGTACTTATAATTGAGGAGAAACTTGCAGAACAGGGACATAGCCATGCAAATTGGGTTTGTGCTTATAATTGAGGAGACGCTTGCAGTACAGGGACATAGTCATGCAAATTGGATTTGTACTTATAATTGAGGAGACGCTTGCAGTACAGGGACATAGTCATGCAAATTGGATTTGTACTTATAATTGAGGAGACGCTTGCAGTACAGGGGACATAGCCATGCAAATTGGGTTTGTACTTATAATTGAGGAGACGCTTGCAGTACAGGGACATAGCCATGCAAATTGGGTTTGTACTTATAATTGAGGAGATGCTTGCAGTACAGGGACATAGCCATGCAAATTAGGTTTGTACTTATAATTGAGGAGACGCTTGTAGTACAGGGACATAGCCATGCAAATTGGGTTTGTGCTTATAATTGAGGAGACGCTTGCAGTACAGGGGACATAGCCATGCAAATTGGGTTTGAGCTTATAATTGAGAGGCAGCTTGCAGTACAGGGACATAGCCATGCAAACTGGGTTTGTACTTATAATTGAGGAGAAGCTTGCAGTACAGGGACATAGCCATGCAAATTGGGTTTGTGCTTATAATTGAGGAGACACTTGCAGTACAGGGGACATAGCCATGCAAATTGGGTTTGTGCTTATAATTGAGGAGACGCTTGCAGTACAGGGACATAGCCATGCAAATTGGGTTTGTACTTATAATTGAGGAGATGCTTGCAGTACAGGGACATAGCCATGAAAATTGGGTTTGTGCTTATAATTGAGGAGACGCTTGCAGTACAGGGACATAGTCATGCAAATTGGGTTTGTACTTATAATTGAGGAGACGCTTGCAGTACAGGGACATAGCCATGCAAATTGGGTTTGTGCTTATAATTGAGGAGACGCTTGCAGTACAGGGACATAGCCATGCAAATTGGGTTATTACTTATAATTGAGGAGACTCTTGCAGTACAGGGGACATAGCCATGCAAATTGTGTTTGTACTTATAATTGAGAAGACACTTGTAGTACAGGGACATAGTCCTGCAAATTGGTTTGTACTTATAATTGAGGAGACGCTTGCAGTACAGGGACATAGTCATGCACATTGGGTTTGTACTTATAATTGAGGAGACGCTTGCAGTACAGGGGACATAGCCATGCAAATTGGTTTGTACTTATAATTTAGGAAAAGCTTGCAGTTCAAGGACATAGCCATGCAAATTGGGTTTGTACTTATAATTGAGGAGAAGCTTGCAGTACAGGGGACATAGCCATGAAAATTGGGTTTGTGCTTATAATTGAGGAGAAGCTTGCAGTACAGGGACATAGCCATGCAAATTGGGTTTGTGCTTATAATTGAGGAGAAGCTTGCAGTACAGGGACATAGCCATGCAGATTGGGTTTGTGCTTATAATTGAGGAGAAGCTTGCAGTACAGGGATATAGCCATGCAAATTGGGTTTGTGGTTATAATTGAGGAGAAGCTTGCAGTACAGGGACATAGCCATGCAAATTGGGTTTGTGCTTATAATTGAGGAGAAGCTTGCAGTACAGGGACATAGCCATGCAAATTGGGTTTGTACTTATAATTGAGGAGAAGCTTGCAGTACAGGGACATAGCCATGCAAATTTGGTTTGTGCTTATAATTGAGGAGAAGCTTGCAGTACAGGGACATAGCCATGCAAATTTGGTTTGTACTTATAATTGAGGAGAAGCTTGCAGTACAGGGACATAGCCATGCAAATTGGATTTGTACTTATAATTGAGGAGACGCTTGCAGTACAGGGACATAGCCATGCAAATTGGGTTTGTACTTATAATTGAGGAGACGCTTGCAGTACAGGGACATAGCCATGCAAATTGGGTTTGTACTTATAATTGAGGAGACGCTTGCAGTACAGGGACATAGCCATGCAAATTGGATTTGTACTTATAATTGAGAAGACGCTTGCAGTACAGGGGACATAGCCATGCAAATTGGGTTTGTGCTTATAATTGAGGAGACGCTTGCAGTACAGGGACATAGTCATGCAAATTGGATTTGTACTTATAATTGAGGAGACGCTTGCAGTACAGGGGACATAGCCATGCAAATTGGGTTTGTACTTATAATTGAGGAGATGCTTGCAGTACAGGGACATAGCCATGCAAATTGGGTTTGTGCTTATAATTGAGGAGATGCTTGCAGTACAGGGGACATAGCCATGGAAATTGGGTTTGTGCTTATAATTGAGGAGACGCTTGCAGTACAGGGACATAGCCATGCAAATTGGGTTTATACTTATAATTGAGGAGAAGCTTGCAGTACAGGGACATAGCCATGCAAATTGTGTTTGTGCTTATAATTGACGAGACGCTTGCAGTACAGGGGACATAGCCATGCAAATTGGATTTGTACTTATAATTGAGAAGACGCTTGCAGTACAGGGGACATAGCCATGCAAATTGGGTTTGTGCTTATAATTGAGGAGACGCTTGCAGTACAGGGACATAGCCATGCAAATTGGGTTTGTGCTTATAATTGAGGAGACGCTTGCAGTACAGGGACATAGTCATGCAAATTGGGTTTGTACTTATAATTGAGGAGACGCTTGCAGTACAGGGACATAGCCATGCAAATTGGGTTTGTGCTTATAATTGAGGAGACGCTTGCAGTACAGGGACATAGCCATGCAAATTGGGTTTGTACTTATAATTGAGGAGAAGCTTGCAGTACAGGGACATAGCCATGCAAATTGGGTTTGTGCTTATAATTGAGGAGACGCTTGCAGTACAGGGGACATAGCCATGCAAATTGGGTTTGTGCTTATAATTGAGGAGACGCTTGCAGTACAGGGGACATAGCTATGCAAATTGGGTTTGTGCCTATAATTGAGGAGATGCTTGCAGTACAGGGACATAGCCATGAAAATTGGGTTTGTGCTTATAATTGAGGAGACGCTTGCAGTACAGGGACATAGTCATGCAAATTGGGTTTGTACTTATAATTGAGGAGACGCTTGCAGTACAGGGGACATAGCCATGCAAATTGGGTTTGTACTTATAATTGAGGAGACGCTTGCAGTACAGGGACATAGCCATGCAAATTGGGTTTGTACTTATAATTGAGGAGACGCTTGCAGTACAGGGACATAGCCATGCAAATTGGGTTTGTACTTATAATTGAGGAGACGCTTGCAGTACAGGGACATAGCCATGCAAATTGGGTTTGTACTTATAATTGAGGAGACGCTTGCAGTACAGGGGACATAGCCATGCAAATTGGGTTTGTACTTATAATTGAGGAGACGCTTGCAGTACACTGTAGTATTCTTCTGGCTCTTTTCTTCACTGTTATTTCCTTTCCACCCAAGTTCCTTATGATTGGGAAGAGATTGGATAAGCAATTCACAAAGAAACAATGTGGGATATATGTATGTATCCCAAATGTCCAATAAAGTCTAGAATATTTAGGATCTTTGCTTGTAAGTGTTTACATACAGTAGGTATTTTTATTCCCCAAGTAAACTCCAAAGAATTTTTTCCTCAGGTAGATAGCAAATGTTGGAGGTATGATGAAGACGAAAGAAATAATAATTGGGGACATATGTTTGAGATAGTAATGAGTTGTCAGACTTTAAAAAGTCCCTGTAGAGTACTCTGTTAGAAATACTGGGTCAGCAAATTACTATAACTAAGGAAATTATGTTTTTTTGAGCTATGATACATCGTCGGAATTGCCTAGACACATAGTAAAGACTTGTGAAGTCTAATTATGGTGCCTGCCAAAAAAGCAATTACTAGAAAACGGAAATCAATTAAAGTCTATACTAATTGTACTATAAGCAGTGAATATAGTAACAGAGATAAAACAACTGGAAGTGGGATCTTTGAAAAAGGGTAGGAGTAAATTACATAGAAAAAAAATGGAATTGTGAGAACAACACATGCAGAATAACAGTTCCATAGAAGTAGTATTTTCGGTGACCCCTGTCCATCTGGCATGTCCTATTACAGAGACTGATATACCTTGAGCAGGCTTCATATCATTGGACTTGCAAGCGTATAATAGATCTGACAAGATGGGGTCAGATGAGGCTGCCTCTTGTAGCATGTATGATCCCTGGAAGAGGGACAGTCAGTGAATAATGAGACAAATAAAAATTGCTGTATTAAAATATCAGTTAGATTGGCAGGTTAATGCTACTGTTTCCTGTGTCAAGGGTGCAGAGTTTTGAATCCTCCCACATTTATACTTTATTTTCCCCTAGTTTTATTTGTTTTGCACTATCCCTGACGTCTGTTGGCGCTGCAGAGGACTAATATACTCTGTGGCAGGTGAGTAGGTGAAGGGGTTGAAACTTTTTTAGTGCTATTTCTTGTATCCCTGGTATCTAGTCGTCCCTCCCATCTGTAAGTATGGTTAAGGCATGGTATGTAGCAGTATCCCTAGACTAGTCTTACCCCCATCTCTAAGTTAGATTAAGGAATGATAATTTGTATAATACATAGAGTCTAGTGTCCCCCTGACTCTGTGTGGTTAAGGCATGATTTTGAATGTTATACCGGCTAGTATTTTCCACAAACCAAGTCTTTAAGTGCTATTAAGGGATGATGTGTAATGTTATCTCTCCCTAGTGCCTAGTGTTGCCCTCCACCCATATCTTGTTTTATTAATGCACATTGTTAAAGAGTTATCCCTGATGGCTAATGTGTCCCTCTGACTAAATGTTGCAAGATTTACTCAGTCTAGGAGAGTTTGTAAGTTTGATAGCTCCCCCCCATGTTCATTCATTCATGCATATAGTCATTCATACATATGCACACACACAGCACTCCCCCACACACATATAGACCTAGCTTGTCCCCCTATCTAAACCCCCTATTGTGCCTTCCCAGATAGACAAACACACATGCAGCTGCACAAATACACAAGCACAGACAATGCCACCAATACTGTCTGCTGAGTTCCCTAGCACAGACCACTTCCACTATGTGTGAACATGAGCTTTTGACCATGCTCATTAATACACGTGGCCATGCTCATTAATACACGTGGCCATGCTCATTAATACAAGTGGCCATGTTTATTTACAGTGCTGATGCAACCAAGTGATTTTCTGAGTTGCTCAGCTGTGTAAATGCCTTACAGCTAGCTGTGCTGGGGAAGAGCACATAGCTAATTTATATAACTCATGGACACATTACGGTAACATTGCTGAATCATGCTGAATCCCCCCCCCCCACCCACCCATTTTTGTTAATAGTAATAATGTTGATAAAACATTATAAGGTAACATGTACATATTAAACTTACAATAAGTTGGGAGGGTGGATGCACCCTACATCATACAATGATTTTTGCAGGAGGTTGTACCCCTAATCCCCAGTGTAGTGGGTTCATCTCCACAGTAATTCCAAAGTTGTGGCACTTCATTGAAGAAGGAAACAGATTATAATGCTGTAAAACAATCTATTTCAATAGTATCCAAGAACCTATGACTTTGTACAGCCCCCTCCGAAACATTCATTTCTACTCAAGATCTTTTTTGCACACCAAAAGTATCAGTGTATGTTAATAAGTACATATCATGAAATCAAAACTTATTAATGCAGTATTATTGCTGTTTTCCTTTATCAATGACACTTAAGTGGTTGTCAGTATGTATACATATCTATCTCTCTCTCTCTCTATATATATATATATATATTTTTTTTAGATACTTAATGTGTCAGCTACCAGCTACAAAAAGTATGTCATACTGAAGACATGATATTTACTTCAATGGGAGACAGTCAACTAATATTTACCCTTTATAAACTCACCGATTAGTAGCAATTTGAAAAACTGGAATTTGGTAACTGGGTAATTGAACCAGTCAAAGCATTTTTGAACTGTGCACCTCAGTTACAGGTACACAGTGAAACTGTCCTGACTTAACAATGTTGTAAAATATTTTGATGGCATTATTTTCACCAGTCTGGCAGTGATTTTCCTGGCGTTTTTTCTTCAACATTCTGCTACAGATTTTAGATTTTTCTTTTTTTCATCAGTCTGTCGTAGATTAGCACTGGATGTATTTTTCCAGCAGTCTGTCAGAAATTATCTTAAATTTTTTTCCAGCAATGTGTTAAAAATTTTCCTGGAATGTTCACCTTACTGTGATTACTACCAGCCATAATGTCATGCATTCCCAGTCTTGGAATTTACATCTCACCACCCAGTCTAATATGGCTGGCTACTTACTAATAACTAAAAATGCCATGTCTCCATTTTAATACTTGTACTCATTCCCTTCTTTGTCCCTGTAACTATTGTCCATTCCTTTTAAATACAAAAACAGGCACCACTGGAGGTGAAATAAATAAGTCTGAATGCTGATAATGGAAACAACAGCTAAGTTTATTCAGTACATAAACGCACACATCACACAGCGTTTTCATCCACTGAACTTCATCAGATGTAACAAATTTTATCCAAGCTGTACCAAACCTTTTTATAGCCCTTCCCCCTATAACTAATTAACCAGTTAATGTTTAATTCAAACAATTAATATAATGACACGCATTAACCCTTTTGTATTATTAGTAAATACATCCTCTAGCTTAAAGATTTGCTATTAATACAAGACAAATATATAAAAACTTTTTGCTAAAACCTATTAATAGTCATGTAAATTCAATAATGTAACTAAATTTAATACAAGAATAAAACTCATGTATTTAAAATACTCATACATACGGTTCTTGGAATTCATAAATTCCAGCGCCCTGGATCAACTAATCCATAGTCCCACCAGGGGCTCCAATATCCTAGACCTGGTCATTACCAACATGGGAAATCGATGCTCCACACCTATGGTCACCCCCTCATTAGTCAGGTCTGACCATAAGCTAATCACCCTTAACATCCACATCCCACCCCCACCTTCCAGTAAGGAAACCTCCATAAAAAACTTCTCCAAAGCCAACTCCATGCTACTCAAGTCAGAAGTGACAAACTTCATGACACCCATGCAGATGGGAACTGAAAGTTCAACTGCTGAATCCTACACTAAGGCACTGTATGAGCACATCCACTCATGCATGAATCGTGCCATCTCAAATAGAACCAAGATGCTCTCATCCAAAAAAAGGAAGCCAATCTGATGGTCCCCTGCCATAAACAAACTTTACAACAAAAGGAAGAAACTGTTGCAGAAAAGAGGAAAATCCCAAGATGCAAAAAACTCCCTTACCAGCCTCAGTAAGAAACTGAGATCCCTCATAAAATCCTCCAAAGCTAGTTATGAAAATAAAATTGCCAAAGATTCCAAAGACAACCACAAGGCATTCTATAACTATGTCAAGAATCTAAATGGCAATGCTCAGATCTGTTCTGAGCTAAAACAGAATGGCATTAAATATACTGATCCCAAGGATATTGCCAATATCCTGGCAAATTGATTCAGTGCCAACTTCACCCCCCACCCCCTAAATGACCCATCTCAATACTGGAAGATTGCCAAATTCCGGTAATAACGGCCACACAGGTAAAAAACACACTATCCAAAGCTAAGAATACAGCATTCATGGGACCAGATGACATCCTGGGCTGTGTACTACATGAACTACAATATGAGCTGACACCTCACTTAAGTGTCATGCTTAATCATAGCCTCACCTCAGGTTTCAAGCTACATTTATCCCACTCCACAAGGGGGGATCCACCTTGGATCCCAGAAACTACCATCCCATCAGTCTGACAAGCCTTATCTGCAAGGCCATGGAGTGTATTATCATGGAACTTATAAACAAAGACATTGGCAACCTTCAAACACTGGACCCCACCCAGTTTGGGTTCATGAAGGGCCGATCTTGTCTCCTGAACCTGATTGACTTCTTTGAATCAGTCTCCAGAGCCATGGACAAGGGTAAGGTGGTTCACACAGCCTATCTAGACCTTGCCAAGGCCTTTGACACCATCCCCCACTCTGGAATCATAGATAAACTTACTAAGCTGGGCATTAATCCCTACATTACCCAAGGGTTGCTAACTGGCTTACTGATAGAACCCACACTGTAAAAGTAGCTGACTCCAAATCCAACTCCAGACAAGTGACAAGTGGAGTACCTCAGGGTTCAGTCCTGGGACTGCTGTTGTTTGGCATCTACTTCTCTGAAATACAGACCAACACTAAGGGACACTGGCTAACAAAGTTAGCAGATGACTGCAAACTGGGAGCCATTATTGAATCCCTAAATGATGTGGATACTCTACAAAAGGGCCTTACAGAAACAGATGCTTGGTGCCAGAGCCATGGGCTTAAGCTCAATGCCAAGAAATGTATAGTTATCCCCTTTGGGAAAAAAACATGTATCCGTGAATTACCATATAGGTGGCAGTACATTAAACACAGAAACAGTGATAAGAGACTTAGGGACACAGGTGGACAGTGGTCTCACCTTCGATAACCACATTGCCACAACAGTCAGGAAATCCTTCTATGTGGCACACCTCATCACTAAGGGCTTTTCATCCAGAAAAAAGGAGGTCATTGTCCCACTCTACTCATCCCTCATTAGACCCATTATAGAATACAACGCCCCGTTTGGTATGTACCTCTCAAGACATCTGCAACAACTGGAAAGGCCGTAGAAATACCTCACTAAAAGAATCACAGGCCTAAAGCAGATGCCCTACACTGACCGCCTTAAAAAACTCCAGCTATACTCTGTCGCATATCGTCTACTCAGAGGCAATCTCTGCTTAACATACAAGGCCATGTCAAACTCCGAGCTGTTGGACATGCTACACTTAAAGAAATCCCAATTCCTCAGAGCCACACGCTCCAGGGATCTAAACCTTGTCATCACAATAAACAAAAATGCTGGAGGGATAGGTTCCTGACCCAGAGACTCCCCAGACTCTGGAATAGATTGCCCATACATGTCAAGCAGAGTGCCTCTTTGGCCCTCTTCAAAAGGAACCTTGACGATTGGATGGGAGAAAGGAAATTCACCCCGGGGATCACGTCAGTCACCCTGCTAGACAGGGGTCCAGGGAAGTAAATAGTGTGGGAAGAAATAGCCAGGGAATTGTTATGGCTAGGCTTGTATAGGCCCTAGGGCGATAGCCTAGTACCAACCTATGAACCCATGAACCTATATAAGTGGAATAGTCTTGGTGCATGTCATTGTACTTGTTACTGCACTGCGTAAATGTCTTACTGTTCTTATTGCTGGATTAGCTTTATTATATGCTTTATTGTTGTATTAATATCAGTATATGTTGTATGCACATTGAGTTCGAAGTAATGCGATTTTGTTCAGTTGCACGGTTGTGCGGTCTGAATGACAATAAAGTTCACTTTGACTTTGACATATCCAGATTATTTGGGAACAATGCAGTTTCTTTCTTTTTTCCCTTCTTTACTTGTCTAATCCAAATGCTTACTGCTATAACTTTATGCTCTTTTAGATTAGTTTTATTAATCGAGAAAATTTAGGTTCCAGATTAAATGTTTCACCATATGAAAATAATTTTTCTAAGCCTTAGGGATAATAGAGATTTGTTGTGTCATACCTAGGAGGACCCATCAGTTTTTATGCTTTAAGCATTCTGTTTGCCTCTCATTTGCTATTAACATTGCTAACATACCACACCGGAGGATGGCTGTCTTTGCTGAGCTCAGCCATGTGACTACCTCTGCTACTACACATCACATTTCACTCATCACTGGTAAGGGATACTTTGCCTAATTCTCAGCAGCTGTTTTTTTCTACTTAGTACAATTCTAGATCACAAGAGGAAAAAAAAACAATTATACCCTAATAAATGAAATAGTCAACACTATCATTTTTCTTCCTGTACATATTGTTTCTGAATGTGATGCAAATATTCAAATTTTACTTTTTAGTTCAGAAGTGTACAGAATAAACATTAAGTTTCAGACTCTACAAAAAATGCAAGGCCTGATTCATTAATGCCTATACCAAGTGTACATGTGCTGTATTCAAGAACATCCCTATCACATTGCTTGTGCTGTCTAATCATTCCGAAAGATTACATGTAGTCTACATTATATGGAAACCTTTATGAAGCCCTGTCTATATTTAAGGCTGAAAGAAAATTAGAAGGAAAACTAACATTAAAAATAGCAGGTGTGATTCGTGTTTGTGTTGTCTGTTCACTCAACAGTGTACACTTAGTGTAGACATTAATGAATATGGCCTGCAGTCTCAACAGCTGAATAATACAATGTATAACTAAACAGATAATTAAAGCACGTATCTTGCATTTTTACTTACACTTGTTTGGAAATATTATGTGGTCATCAACTTTAGCAAACTGATATTGTATAAACAGTTAATAAACCACTGTTTGAAAAAATCTCTTTTTATAATTTTATTATCACTATGATTTGAAAACTCATACTGAATTATAAATTGGTAGAGAGAAAAAAAAAGCAGAAGCTCTTAACAGTGCTAAATGACTATATGAAATGGGATGGGTGGGTTGCTGTTTCTTTTTTTTGTTAATGTAAAACCAATAAACAAAAGCATTCCTTTTCATGGGTTCAGTATGAAACTCTGAGTAACAATACAAAGAGGAATCATATAGGTGATCAAAAATGTCCAAAGGAACAACACAGCAAAAAAACAAAATCATACAGATTTTTGTAGGGTGTCCATGGCTGCTCAACCTCCCATGTTGGGGTACAACCATCCTAACTCCACAAACACGCACACATATATATATATATATATATATATATATATATATATATATATACCAACTCCATGATCACAAAACATGAAGAGGGAGAATATTTCCAAAAAGGGGGAATCACTGGTGGTGCACATGCAGATGATGCTCAGACAGTGATTTCCTATGGAAAATAACCAGGTTCCGGCATGTAGCTCACAATACATTTCCCTGCGAGTTACATCGCCGAAACCAAATGGCTGCAGCAGCACTTTGCCGTAGTGCAATATGGCTGAAAAGCATAGCCGCTGCAGCTGTAAACTATGAACGGAAATATTTTACCTGGTGGCGATCCTTACAGACAGCTGCCCGGCTGTATTCAAGCAGAGACAGCCGTACTGGATGTGTAACACATTCCTTATTCTCATTCAAGGCATTTATTTATTTATTTTGTTGTCAGACGTCTGACAACAAAATAAATAAATAATTAAATAAATGCATTCCTTGAATGAGAATAAGGAATGTGTTACACATCCAGTACGGCTGTCTCTGCTTGAATACAGCCGGGCAGCTGTCTGTAAGGATCGCCACCAGGTAAAATATTTCCGTTCATAGTTTACAGCTGCAGCAGCCATACTTTTCAGCCGTATTGCACTATGGTAAAGTGCTGCTGCAGCCATTTGGTTTCAGCGATGTAGCTCGCAGGGAAATGTCTTGCGAGCTACACGCCGGAACCCAAAATACTCACTGGCAATTAGGTCCTCAGCATTTTCTCACTTAGGCATTTGATGCTGTGGGAATGTAAACATGATGACTACCTGTAAAAAAGTTATTTTCAGGGTGACCCAGAAGTGCTGTCTGGTTAAGTTACTTGCTCTGAGTCAGTTTGCAAGTGAACATTAAGGCATCAAAACTTTGGGCTGCAGGATAAAGCACATATTCACGTTCATAGCATTAATCCTTGCAGGTGAGTGCTGAGCCTTAGTAAAGTGAGAAGGGAGATTATTAACATCAGAAGACATTTTTTTTAAATGAGTTAGCAGTAAAGCAAGAATAGAACATGCAGAATCATGTAGTTCCAGTGAAATTACTTTGTTCCCTGTCTGAAAAGCCTCTACTGACTTTGTAAATAAAATTACTATCACATATAATCTGAACATGCATTCCTTGTATTCTGTAGCCTCTGCCACCATCCATGTGAGAAACATGATTCCTTTGTGTAGATTTCTGTCTACATAATGATGCTTGACTGAACTGCAAAACTGAGGTCCCATATGTCCTCTGTCATCCACCCACCCTACTTCCTACCCTCTTTTCTTCCTCTCTCATGCTTTTCCTTTTCATCATCATCCTTATTCAGCCTCTCATAATCTAGTCCTTCTGCAGTACATCCATTCCTATTTCCCTTTGACCCTCATCTTTCCTCTCTTTTCTCCTTTTACCATTAATTCCACGATTTAACGAGATCTGCCTATTCCCTGCCTTGTCTCAGTTGTTTTTTTCTACTAGTCTGTGTTACACTTTTCTTTCATGTGCAGCTTTCTTCTTAGTTTTTCTCTTCTTTCTCATCCACCTTCACTTTCTTTTCTTGTACAGATTACTAGTGTACATATTTTCTCTATGCTCCTCTGTTGAAAACAGGTTTTACTCAGACATTACAATACCTCTCAACAACTGTCCAGATTTTTGCAGAATGTCCTGATTTTTCACCTCCTATTTTGGTCTGTTCCTCATAAAATGTGTGGTACACTGGCATATCAGTGAGGACTGAATTCACTAAATAATAGACATTTAAATGTCAGGCTTAATATCATTCAGAAAATGCATGATAACTCTAAACCTTTTATTCAAGCAACTTTCTAAGTTTACAGGAGCAATAATTAAAATCTATTCCTATTTTTGGGGTTTGCTCCCCCATTATTTTTGATGTTGTCCAGATTTCTTGTGCTAAGAGGTTGAGAGGTATGAATTACCAGTAAACAAATATACATTTATTCCACTGCGCCCACTATGCACTGTATTGATTCTTACTCATATCAGTAGTAACGTGTTTAGTATTTTAAGCACTTTAATAAATTGCCATTTCCTTCTGTTTTACAGTAATTTCTTACTCTATCACGATGCCACATTTAGGTTAGTTTATTTATTTATTTTTTATTTTATTTTACATTTGTTGACCGGGCTAGTCCAACTGGATACATGTCCATTTTCAGTGGAGGCCCGGGGAGATATTAGTTACAGAATATGTAACAACAACCTCTAATAAATTTTTATACTAAGTTATCAAATTGCATGACATAGCATAGAAAAGTAAGGTTAAAGAGGATGAGAACTTCTGACTTTATTATTTTATTATAAAAGATTATATATCTACTGTTAGACTGAGAGGAAGAGTTTACCAGAAGAGGACAGGACAGTGCCTAGGAAACAGAAGGTATGCCCCCTTGCACTCAAAACATATAATGCTTAAGGCCTCTATAATACACTTCTAAAAGTTGAGTACTAAAGTTCACATCAATATCATTGCTTCAATATTATTGCATCCCTCTTTGTAAAGGTATGTTGTATGCCCATCTTGTTAATTCTCCCCCACCCATAAGCAGTCTTTTTTTGGAAGATGAAAACAGTGTCAAATGTTTTTGTTTGTCTGAGTCATGCAGGCTAGAGGATTTACATTTGCAAGACCTCACTCTCTGAATAAGTTGCTTCCAAACAAGAAGATGCACACTTTACTGACTACTATAAAATGCCTTCTTAAGATTAATATCTGTTAAGTACTAGACAACATTAATATACTGATGTGTTTCCTGCTATGACTGTGACCTTTACACCCTCAGTTAATAAGTTTGAGTCAGTCTGCCTTTGAAAGGTACATTTGGAGTATGGGACTCTATTTTGTTGCAGCCTTTACCATTCCTGCCTCACAACTCTTTGTTCTGTAATTGAGATTTCAGTTGGGATGCTTTCTGTCTTGTATCTATACATCATATTTGTACCATTTGGACTTTTCTCTAGGTGTTCTGGTTTTCTCTCACATCCCAATGACATTCTTCCAAATTTTATACAGATATGCTTGCCAAGTGTGTGTGTGTGTGTGTGTGTGTGTGTGTGTGTGTGCGTGTGTGCGCGTGCGTGTGTGTATACTGTAATAGGCCAGCCAGCACCCCACTAAGAATAGTTTCACTGTGTTGTATTCACTTTCTGACATTTAAATCTCAGATACTCCATGATCCTGAACTAGATAAAGCAGGTTAGTTGAGAATGACAGGCAGCACAGCGGTACAGCAGATAGCGTTGTCACCTCACAGCAATAGATTCCCTGGGTCAATTCTTGGCTAGGGTGCATTTTATATGGAGTCTGCATGCCCTCTCTGTGTTCGTGTGAGTTTCCTCTGTGTGCTCCAGTTTCCTCCCACATTCCAAAGACATGCAGTAGGTGGATTGGACACTCTTAACTGGCCATAGGTGAGAGTGTGTGTGTGAGTGTGTTGTGTAGAACTACAGTGGCAGGGCTAGCCACCTGGCAGTGTAAACCTTGGCTCTAGTTGATTGTCACTGTTGAAGTGACACCCCAACCCCATGTGCAAAAATGGGAAAAAGGGGTTGTGGATGGATTAGAGAATGAAAGAAATGCTCCGCCTTTCCTTTCTGTTTCCTTGAATCCTTGTAACATTAAACAATGCAATACCCATTTGTAGAAGTATATGAAACAATAAAACCCTAGCTTTAATCACCACCATTGCCAACTACAGCGTGATGTGGGCACCAACCACATTTCTTAAAGAAAACACTTTTAGATTTTTTTCTCCTAAAATATCAGTGCCCTTAGCTGAGTTATTGTTCCATGTGAAAATTGAATAAAGGAAACTTACATTTTCACTAGTATAGTTTTCCTTTCCTGTTGTGAGTGGGTATTAGCATTATAAGTGTATTCTCTTAACCTAATCCAGGAATGCTCTGCATTACTCCATCAACTCACCTTGCAATTAGCAACAATCTGACTCATTTCTTCTGAGCTGAGATCTCCAGAACTAGATGCGTTGTAGTACATTTCCAGAGTAGTACTATCACACTTATTTCTCTGCCTTTTAAATTTTCTTGTGCATCTTAACCTGCTAATGGTGTTATTGTTTATTTTATTCTGATACTGGTGATTAATGTAATTTGTAATTCTCATTTCTAGATCACGTCTTCAATGGGAAGCTCAATAGAACCCTGTTTTCAATGAGTTCCATGAAAATATGTGACCCCACTAAACACTTTCCTAAGCACTTACATGCACACGCACACATGGAATTACTTGTATATAGCACACATACCTGCAGACAGCTTACAAGACTGACACTACATCTATAGCAAGACTTTGCAAACATATTTTTCTTTTTAAGGAATGGTTTAAGTCCTACCTGGAAAACAGACAGCAAGCAGTACTTTGGGATAACAATCTTTCTACATCCCTCCCAGTGAATATTGGAGTACCCCAAGGCTCCATTTTAGGACCCCTACTCTTTTCCTTATTTATTAAAGATCTTCATACCCAAATTCCTCAAGCCACCTGCATACAATATGCAGATGACTCTACTTTAATTTGTTCAGCCAGGACTATAGCATCTCTCCAATCCCTCACTCAAACTGTATTCAACAGTGTTGAAAATTGGTTTACACAACACTTCCTCCTCCTGAACCCCCAAAAAAACAAAATTACTGCTCTTTGCTCCAACTCTAAAATCACCTCAACTGTACTTCACAATTTCCTCAAACAATGGTACTAACATAATCCCTGACACAACAACCCATCTACTAGGAGTAACAATTGATAACAACCTTAGCTATGATGACCACATTAGTTCTACAATAAAGTCTGTTAACAAAAAGCTAGGCACCGTTTACAGAATCAACCCCTTCCTCACCCCATCAGCCAGAATGACTATTGCCCAGACCCACCTAATCTCTACCCTGTTCTATGCTTCTGCGATATACACCAATCTATCTAAGAACAACCTTACCAAACTTTCCACCAGTTATAGTAATATAGCCAGATTTGCCACTGTTACCCCATTTAGAACTCATCACTGTCTCAACCTTAAACAACTGGGATGACTAGAACTGCAAAATCAACTACTCTGTCAACAACTAGTTATCACCCAAAAGATCCTTTATCACCCTAACAATACCCCTATCCTCACTAATCTGATCACACCATACAAAAATCTGGAAACACTACACTCAGCTAATAAGCTTCTTGTTGCCACTACTAAGTCAAAAAACAAAGCTGGGAACTCACTTTTGTCCAACACAGTAGGTAAAAACTGGAGCCAGCTTCCTACTGAACTATCCACCCTTGCTTCTACTTTCCAATTTATAAAACATCTTAAAGAACATCTTAAATCTCACTGGCTTTGTCCATGCTCTAACCCTGACGGACATCTTATTCCCCTTCTTGCTCTCTCTACACTTCTCTTCCATACTATTCTTTGATGCTTACTTTGTAATCTAAAAAAAAAAAAATTATATATTATTGTCTTTGTTTATCTCTCTGTTATTGATATTAACTTCAACCTACTAAATTAATTATTACTATTTTTGTTCTTGCCAACACAGACAATGTACTGTAACTTGACTATTTACTAAATACTGTATTCTTTGTCACTGCTAGTGCTTGGAGCTTTTCTCCCAGGGCCTCTACTGAAAATGGCCATATATCCAGTTAGACTAGCCCGGTCAACAAATGTAAAATAAATAAAAATAAATAAATAATAATTATATAAGATGGGTACAGACAAAAATGGATTATAATGACAGTAGTTTTAACTGTCTTAAATGAGGAAGCTGAATCCAAAAGAATACAAGCATTTATGTGCGGTAAAAAAAAAAAGTGCATGTAGTGGGGGGGGGGGGGGGCATGGTTTAAAGACTGTCCAGGGCCCAAAGTACACTTACTCCACCACTGGAACGTAATCATGCCTGGGTGTCTAGGAAGGTGGGAGACCTGCAGAGAGTAATTAAGAGGGGTCATTTGTTGATATTGCAGAAGCATTTAGCAACAGGAAGTCAGACATGGAGGTGCTGGGGACATAGCTGGCTCAAGTATTGTAGATCAGGTATAGGTTGAATAGTGATTTGTGGAAAGTAGGCATCAAATGGACTGGTATAACACATCTGAGGGATGTAATGTGGTAGCAAGCAGGGTCTCATAACCTGGCCTACCAATATGCTGAGAGAAGAAATTCTGGAAAAGAATATATGACTTAGATAGGCATAAGAGAGGTACTTTATTGTGTTCTTGAATTTTCCTCAGCATATTGAGATATTCCAAACTCCAGGGAGGAGAGAGATATCTTGGGGCAATGAGAGGTTTGGTTGCTTACAGCAAGCTTGTACCAGAGAACATAAAATCCTGGATGGGCAAACACAGAACTCTAGCTAGGTCATCTGGGTAACAGTATCAGAATGAGTTAGGGATGTAGAGTCAAACTAAGGGAATGAACAAGATATTAGAATTTGTTAAGGAGGTACAGTTAAAACAAAGGACAAGGACTTGATTCAGAGGAAAAAAGATATGGCCATATGTCTCAGCCACGAAACAAAAAAACAAAATGAAAAACTGCACTGTCAAGATGGCATAGATGGTTAAAAACCAGATAGTGTTGCATGAAAGAGCTAATAAACTGTAACAATATTATTTGCACTTTTTATTCAACACTGTGGATTTTTAAAATGGTAAAATGTTGGTTTAGGGGGTTCCTTAATTTGGAAGTGTATTGCAAAATCAATGTGTTTAATTTATGTCATTCTTTTTGTTTTCAGTTCAAATTTTCAGCTTGGGCTTTTAAATGTGTTGATGCACAGTGACTTATGGAAATTATTGGAGCATTAATTAATTTATTGTGGTTGATGCAGGGATATTTAAATTGTTTGGAAAGGATAATTGTGTATTTTAATGAAGTCCCAGGTTGTAGGGACGAATGTGCTTAATACTGACTCTATGTTTTAATAAAGGTGGGTTTTTAACCATCTATGCTCTCTTTACAGTGCATTTTTTTCTTTTTGCTTTTTTGTTTTGAGTCTGTTTTTCACACCACACCATTTTGTAGTTTTTCCTCATGTCTCAGCCACTTCATACACAACAGTGAAATCTGCTTGTAGCCTTGCTATCTCTGTTGTCTGTTCTTCTACTACTCCAGTTTGTCCTTAGATGACTCTTCTCCTCTGTCATTGTCTTGATTGTAGAGCCTGTAAGAGACAGGGGCTTCCTGGAATTTGAAATGACCAAAGCATGCCAATAGCAGAGAGCACCTAGAAGCCAGAGATAATAGCATGGTAAAAGTAACCCCCAGTAGTAAAGTCAAATGAACTCATCTGCTGTCTGTTGTGTTGGTCTGATTGTGATTTTCTTTAATGGCTTTTAGACTTGGTTGTTTCTTGGATTGATTGCTGACTTGTTAAACTGTCATATCTGCAGCTGAGCCTCTTGAAGATGTTAGAATGATGAGGGAAAGACACAAAATGGAAGCCAAGAGACTGTATGAGTTGAGCGTGACTTGTTGTCAGACTCAGTGCTGTGTGGCTGTACACATGCTGTTTCCATATTCCTTCCAGAACAAACAAGGTCTGCTGAGCAGAAGTGACAGAGTCTGAGATTATTACAGACAGAGATTATGTATGAGCCATAAACCTGCCAGAACGTTAAATAAAAGAGAGAGAGAGAAAGTTAGAAAGGTATTTTAAGTGTCTGCACAGAGTGAATCCTTTCATTTGTGCCATTCTGTCATGGGGTGGTCCAGCTGATCATGTTTTTTGGCCAGCACAACATAGTGTTGCACTGTAATGGAGTAGAGTTCTTCTCGAATGGCCAGTTTGTGAGGTGCATACTGCTGGGTTGATAGCACTGAAGAAATTCAGACCACCATCCATCCCCCACTTTAGGAAAGGTTACTCTCTTTTTTTTTCATACTGTGTTGCCTTGTATTAATTGCAGGCCAGAACTGAGTCCAGTACATGTAATACATGGTAAATATGAGTATCTGTACTATTTTTGCTTAAAGTTTGTTTTTCTCACTTCAGTTTTTTGACCAGTTGCTATGTATAACTTATTTAACATAAATGCAGTTTATGTTTTACATTGATGAATTGTACTTTGTGGAACTTTTATTTAAAATTTTTTTCAGAGTTGTTTCAAAACTATTTTTTTCTTTTGAAAGAAACCAGGTTGAATGAAACCCTCTTAAAAATAAATATTTGATAACTCCACTGAGGGTACTTTGTATATGTCGTTAAAACTGTTACTATACTATCAGACCATTTTGGACATTGTTCACCATACTTTTTTCTTTATATAATGAACTATGTTACATGAATTTCTTTTTCTACAAAGCTTATTTGTTATCAGGTCTTTTCGACTTATGGAGTTTCTTATTATTTCACTATATTTTTTACTGTTTGAAGTGATGTCTAGTATGTTGTGATAAATAGTATTAATAGAGATAATAGTTTTTTTTTTTTGCTGTAAACAAATTAATTTTGATGATTACAGCTTTAAAACTAGCTGTATATGCAGTAAAGAGGCTAAATCACTCCTTTGCTTTTGAAAGACCTTAAGGGTCCTTCTGACTCCTACAATTCTGTTCACATTTCATAGTACCATTCTTGTTGTATTTCCAAAGAAATAGTGAGCTGGCTTCCTAATTTGTTTTATTTGTCTAACATGTATGGTTAATTGCATCTTTTAGCATTTTGTTTTTCTTTTGGTCATCAGGACTGCAATTCATTCAGAGCTGAAGAGACTGAAGATATGCATAATAATGTTATCCAAGGTCAGCTGTGTACTTTAATCATTCCAGTGCTGCAGTATGTGCTGCTGTGTGGGTTATAAAAACATTACTCTTGTATTAACATGCTCATTTTCTGTATAGGCATTTGAAACACTGGGACAGCAGGAGCATGCCCCAATTCCCTAGCATAAAGTTATTTGCAGGTTGGTTTAGGTAAATTAAATACATAGTAAAAAGATATGTTTTTGAGAGGTGCATTTGGGCTGTTTGGGATACTTGGTGATTAAATGTTCACTTTGATGCAATTATTTGACAGTAACATATATTTTTTGTAGTAAGTACTACTAGAAGTAGTTCTACACCTAAAGGTCTTAACACCTGTCTCCAGCACAAAAATGTAACAGCTAAACATACCTACTCTAGCACATAATGGTGCTGTTCAGAGATTTCCTAATTCATTTTCTTATAGGTTCATAGGTATGTACTAGGCTATTGGCCCTAGGACATGATTAAGCCTAGCCAGAAATGTTGTGCTATCGCCTCCCTCCCAAGTGGTTTAGTTACCTGCGCCCCTGTCGAGCAGGGCCACAGAAGTGATTCCCGGGGTGAATTTCCAGTTTCCCATCCACTTGAGTGGTTACTCCAAAAAGAGCCAGGTTAATAAAAGAGAGAGCAAACGTAACAAGAAAACATTCAACCTTATTATTACTGTGTTCATTTCTGTTACTGCTCACAGATGTATTGATCCACGTTCTTTATGTAGGTACTGCAGTAAGTGTTAGTTCACTGGAGAATCATACATGCTGCACAGTAAGTGGCTTTGCATATTGCACAGTTGTTGATATGAGGCAGAGGTATGCCAGAAGCAACTTAAAAGCCATGTCATCTAATATATTTCACATATTTTATAGCATCTGTTCTTGACAAAAGATAAAGAACAAAGAGTAAAGCAGTAGCTCTTGGACACCAAAGCAGAAACCAAGCAAGATATGGATCTTAACCGAGTTCTTGGAAGATATCCTATAACTGGTTCAGAGAAAGACGTTTTGGACCAATGTGTGTTCTGGAAAATCTGTACATATGACTTTACGATTCAAAATGTGAGGATGATCAGCTATATTAAAATATCAGAATGTAACAAAGCAGAAGGTATCTGATTTTTCTTTTGCACCACACAGGCCAGTGCTGAAGATATCAAAGCGGAGGTAATGATTGACCATATGGAAGCTGAGAATAATCTATCCTTTGCTGCAGTGGATCCCATTTTAAAATCCATGACAAAAAACTATGTAGACAATGATGGAGTTAAAAAAAGTTAGGTGGTATGTCACAGACATCATGTATAGTCAGAGGTGTGCTGGGAAAAATAAAATGTGCTCATGTATGAGAGATTACCATTGATTAAAGTGGGATCTGAAAAACTGTTGGCTGTTTTGTTGGATTTGCTTTAATGAGACTGCTGGAAATAGTGCAATAAAATTTCTTGATATGCTACAGTGTACTCATGCCTCATGCATATATATATATCAGAAAACTTTAACATTTCTCTAGGCAGCTTTTTTGCTTCTTCAACTAACAATGCAGCATATGTGTGATAGGAAGGAGCAAGTCAGTGGTGTAAAAACATGTGATGACTAACCCAAACATTGCTACTACTGACTATGTATGTCACTTGGCAGACTTAATTATCAAGTCTGCTGTTAAAGCATTATACTCTCCCATTGATGAGTAGATTTCAGACATTTGCAGTTGATTGCACAATGGCTTTAGTTGCTGAAAGTCTTTTCAGAGTTCACTGGTGTTGAGAGCAACATTAAACATGCCTGTCTCAGTGAGAAGTCTATATAAAGTTGTAAAGTACGTGGTTGCTATGTGATTAGCTTGGCTGTTTATGTATCACACCTCAAAAATGAAGTCGATTTTTGAGAGGCTTGAAAGTCGGGTCTATATTAGAACATAGAACGTTCAAAATTTCGAGTGTTCTAATATCAACCCGTTTTCAGCGAATGCTGAAAAAATCGAAGAAACAGAAAATCAAATTTTTTCCTAAGGAAAGAATTCAGTTGTCCATTTCTGTTGCTTCAGTATTTTCAGCGCTGTGGTGGAAAGTTACGGGTCAGCTTCAGGTAAGTGTGCAATTGTGTGGACGTGAGAGTTAGGGTGGGTTAGGTGAGTTAGGGTTAGGGCGCGGGTCAGGTAAGTGTGCGATTGTGTGGACGTGAGGGTTAGGGTGGGGTAGGTGAGTTAGGGTTAGGGAGTGGAGGAGGTGACTGTGCGATAGTGACGGACCTTAGGGTTAGAGTTTGGGTTAAGGTAAGTGGATAGTTAGTGGTGTATGTATAGTTTAGTGTAGGGTTAGGTGTAAGAGTTTACGTGTATGTGTGTGGATTGCTGTTTGTTTGGTGTGCTTGTGTTGTGTGTATGTGTTTTGGAACAGCAAATTTTTTCCCTAGGAAAAAATTCGCTGTTCTGTATGTTCAATATTTTAAATTTTCGATTCATAGGGTTCGATATTAGAACACTCGAAATTTTGAACATTCGGTGTTCTAATATAGACCCTTGAAAGTCATGGTATGATACTTGTTTTTCTCTTTCCTCTGTACAGATTGGAGCCCATGTGTCATTACTTTACAAAACTGCCCAGTAGACTAAACTAGCTTCCAATGCTACATGTCGATACTGCACCATATCTGTCAACATACTGCACCATCAGTTCAGATTGTAAGAGTCTGTCAACATACTGCACCATCAGTTCAGACTGTAGCAGTCTGTTAACATACTGCACCATCAGCTCGGATTGTAGCAGTCTGTCAACATACTGCACCCTCAGTTCAGAGTGTTGCAGTCTGTTAACATACTGCACCATCAGTTCAGATTGCAGCAGTCTGTCAACATACTGCACCCTCAGTTCAGAGTTTTGCAGTCTGTTAACATACTGCACCATCAGATCAGACTGTAGCAGTCTGTTAACATACTGCACCATCAGTTCAGATTGTAGCAGTCTGTAAACATACTGCATCATCAGTTCAGACTGTAGCAGTCTGTTAACATACTGCACCATCAGATCAGATTGTAGCAGTCTGTCAACATACTGCATCACCAGTTCAGATTGTAGCAGTCTGTCAACATACTGCACCATCAGTTCAGACTGTAGCAGGCTGTTAACATACTGCACCATCATTTCAGATTGTAGCAGTCTGCCAACATACTGCACCATAAGTTCAGACTGTAGCAGTCTGTCAACATACTGCACCATCAGTTCAGATTGTAGCAGTCTGTCAACATACTGCACCATCAGTTCAGACTGTAGCAGTCTGTTAACATACTGCACCATCAGTTCAGATTATAGCACTGTTAACATACTGCATCATCAATTGAGACTGTAGCAGTCTGTTAACTTGCTGCATCAGTTCAGACTGTAGCAGTCTGTTAACATGCTGCACCATCAGTTCAGATTATAGCACTGTCAACATACTGCACCATCAATTCAGACTGTAGCAGTCTGTCATCATACTGCACCATCAGTTTAGATTGCAGCAGTCTGTTAACATACTGCACCATCAGTTCAGATTGTAGCAGTCTGTCAACATACTGCGCCATCATTTCAGATTGTAGCAGTCTGTCAACATACTGCAGCATCAGTTCAGATTGTAGCAGTCTGTCAACATACTGCACCATCAGTTTAGACTGTAGCAGTCTGCCAACATGCCTCTGAAGCTGCAGTAGCCATACCTAGAGCGGTAGGTCTCTCGCATTTGGAGATAACTGACCACATTCCTTTAACTGACGAGTTACAAATAGGACCCAAGGCAAAGAGTACTTATGATTATCAGAACATTCATTTTTTTGGGGGTGTAGCATTTCAGACTAAATTTTATACAAAGGCTATAAAATTTTATAGAACACTTTTGAATAAAATGACTCAGAAGCTGCCTTTACAGAAGACTTTATTGCAACTACACTCACTTATCCTAAATGTAGGTTACAGGTCTGTGGGAAATGTGTTATATATTTGGTTTGCTGGCATGTTAAGGCCTGGTATCATCATCAACCATCTCCATGATGGGTTAGGCCAGGAAAATAATACATTATGGCTGTTCAAAACCCCCAGTTACAAGTATGGGGGCTGTGGTGTGCATGTGTTTGAAAGGTTTAATGTATACTTGTCTTTGTGGGAAGTGACTGAGGATTAGGGATAGTCATGCCTTCTTGGTGCAGCAGTTACAGTTAACTGCTGTGAGAAGCACTAACCTGCGCTTCACTGTAGTTAACTGAGATTCATATACATGCAAATTAGTCAATAATACGGTCTTTCTTTATTGCAGCTAACATATCTATGAACTGCAAAATTCTACATCACATTAAGAGGCCATTTTTACCACTCCCCTTTAAAGTGATGCAGTAGGGGTATAATGAATCTCTGGGCTACTGTCTGGCTGCATTAGTGTTCACTTACCTCCTTAAAAGACTTTAAAAGACAACATGTTAATACAGCTTACAACAATCCACATGTAAAACTTTAAAAACAATATAGGTTCATAGGTAGGTACGAGGCTATTGGCCCTAGGGCCTATACAAGCCTAGCCAAAAAGGTACCCTGGCTTTTGCCACCCAAGAAAATTATTTTCCTGTGCCCCTGTCAAGCAGAACCACAGAAGTGATCCCCGGGGTGAATTTCCTATTACCCAACCAATCATCAAGATTTTTCTTAAAGAGTGCTAATGAGGAGCTCTGCTTGACATAGATAGTTAGTCTGTTCCAGAGTATGGGAAGTCTCTGGGACAGGAATCTATTCCTCCAGCATGTTCTGTTTATTGTGGTGACAAGGTTTAGGCCCCTAGAGCATGTAGCTCGGAGGGATTGGGATTTCTTTAAGTGGAGCATGTCCAACAGCTCTGGGTTTGACATAGCTTTGTATGTTAGGTAGAGATCGCCTCTGAGTAGGCAATATGCGACGGAGTAAAGCTGGAGTTTTTTGAGACGGTCTGCGTAAGGCATCTGTTTGAGGCCAGTAATCCTCTTTGTGAGGTATTTTTGTGACCTTTCCAGTTGTTGTAGATGTCTTGTGAGGTACATACCAAAAGGGGCGTTGTACTCTATAATGGGTCTAATGAGTGATGAGTAGAGGGGAACAATGACTTCTTTTTTTCTTGATGAGAAACCTTTTGTGATGAGATGTGCCATGTAGAAGGATTTCCTGACCACTGTGGCAATGTCATTATCAAAGGAGAGACTACTGTCCACCTGTGTCCCAAGGTCTCTTATCACACTTTTGGTGTTAAGTAGACTATCACCTATGTGGTAGTTCATGGGTACAGAGTTTTTACTAAAGGGGATGACAATGCACTTTTTGGCACTGAGCTTGAGACCATGGCTTTGACACCAGGCATCTGTCTCAGTGAGGCCCTTTTGTAGGATGTCCACATTGTTAGGAGTTTTGATTATGGCTCCTAGTTTGCAGTCATCTGCGAATTTAGTTAACCAAAGACCTTCTGTGTTAGCCTGTACTTCAGAGAAGTGGATACCAAACAGGAGAGGACCCAGGACTGAACCCTGTGGTACTCCACTTGTCACTGGTATGAAGTTTGATTTGGAGTCTGCTACTTTCACAGTGTGGGTTCTGTCAGTAAGCCAGTTGGCAACCCATCTTGTGACATAGGGATTTATACCTAGTTTAGTGAGTTTATCTATAATTCCAGAGTGGGGGATGGTGTCAAATGCCTTGGTGAGATCTAGATAGGCTGTGTTAACCACTTTACCCTCATCTGTGGCTTTGGTCACTACTTCAAAGAAGTCTATCAGGTTTAGGAGACATGATCTTCCTTTTACAAACCCGCACTGTGTGGGGTCCAGAGTTTGGAGATCTCCAATGTCTTTGTTTATGAGTTCCATGATGATATGTTCCATGGCCTTGCAGACCAGGCTTGTCAGGCTAATGAGGCGGTAGTTCCCATGGTCTGTTGTGGCCCCCCCTTTGTGGAGTGGGATAACCGTCACTGTGCGCCATTCAATGGGCATAAAGCCTGAGATGAGGCTATGATTGAACATGGTACTTAGGTGGGGTGTCAATTCATTCTGTAGTTTGTGTAGAAGGAAGCCTGGGATGTTGTCAGGTCCCATGGATGCTGTGCCCTTGGCTTTGGAGAGTGAGGTTCTTACCTGTGCAGTCGTGATTACAGGAACTTTGCATTCTTCCGGAATAAAGATGGGCCCTTTAGGGGGTGAGAGGTGGGTAAAGTTAGCACTGAAACTATCTGCCAGGATGTTGGCAATATCAGTTGGTTCTGTATATTTAGTGTCATTTTGCAGTAACTCAGAGCAGATCTGAATGTTGCCATTGAGATTCTTGACATAGCTATAGAATGCTTTGTGGTTGTCTTTAGAATCAGTGGCGATTTTGTTTTGTTTGTTTTGTTTGGAGGATTTTATGAGGGATCTCAGCTTCTTACTGAGGCTGACCCGGGAGTTCCTCCAATCGTGGGATTTTACTCTTATTTGCAACAGTTTCTTTCTTCTGTTGTAGAGTTTGTTTATGGCAAAAGACCACCAGATTGGCTTCCTTTTTTTGGAGGATAGTATCTTAGTTCTGTTAGGGATAGCACGATCCATGCACTTGGGTAAGTGCTTATAAAGTGCATTTCTGTAGGATTCAGCAGTCGTACCTCTATTCTCCATCTTTATGGGTGTCATGAAATTTGCCACTTCTGTCTTAAGAAGCGTGAAGTTGGCTTTGGAGAAATTTTTTATGGTTGTTTTCCTAATGGGGGGTGGGAGCGGGATGTGGATGTCTAGGGTGATTAGCTTGTGGTCGGATCTGACAAATGAGCAGCTGACCTCTGGTGTGGAACACCGGTCACCCATGTTGGTGATGACCAGGTCTAGGATATTGCTGCCCTTGGTGGGGGTGTGGATAATTTGATCCAAGGCATTGGAATTGATGATTTCCAGAAAACGTTGAGCAAAAGAGTTGGTACACGAGTAGTTTCCTAGTTAATGGTAGGGTAGTTGAAATCACCCATTATTAGAATGTTGGGTTGTACCTTAATATTTTCCAGTGTATCACTAAAAGAGGAGTGGGAATCCTGGGGCATGGTGGGGGGTCTGTAGCAAGCTACAATCTGGATTGCGGTTTTGCCCAGAGTTAGTTGAACTTGGATAATCTCGGATGCATTATGCTGAGCAACTAGCTTGGAGGTGTGGATATCCTTAATGAATTTGGACACACCTCCACCTTTAGTGTTTCGGTCCAGGTTTGGTGACCGAAAGGTGTGGTATGAATTATAGTCTGGTAATGCAGGGGTGCTCTCTGGAGCTTTGAACCAGGTCTCTGTCACTGCACAGATGTCAATGTTCTCCATTTTAAAGAGTGCCTCGACCCCTCTTATCTCCACCTCATAGCCAAGCAAGTAACCTGCTAGTAATTACGTTTTTGTTCACAGGCAGACAAACAGAAATAAAGTCATACTCTTGGGTCACTCATAACATTAGAAGTATCAAGGCAGACTGTGATGTACTTTGTAAAAAGTGGTTTACAATGGTTTTAGCATTTGTTTCAATGTTGAATCACTAAATCTCATGACCAGAAGGTTCCAAGACTAGAATGCTGATGCCCACTTGTTTGAACAATGTCAAACATCGAATCTCCTGACATGCATGGACACAGGAACAAGTTCTAATATGGATCCAAGAGTCTTGCAACATTCTGGTTGCATGATTTAGCGATTCAGTATTGCAAAAATCACTAAAACCATAATAAACCATAAAATGTACCCCATAGCTGCAAACGACACCATTCCCTGAAACAAATGCAAGCTTCACCCTATACAAAGCCAGACTAGAATAACCAGACGTCTCCATGAAACAGGACAATCTCATATACTTCATTTAAAAAATAAAAATCTAAATTAATATTAAGAAAATATTAGCACTAATCAAATATCACTACCCAGATCCATTGACAAATACTCAGCAGCATAACAGAAGAACCATCATACCAAAAGTTATATTATGAAACCAAGACATGAGAGTGGACTTGGAAAACATCAAAGTGGTGTGAAGAAGTAGATGAACAGATGGGTTGTGAGAGGACAGATAGACACACAGATAAGTTATCTGGAGATATTTGTCATCATTACTGAAAATCAATACTGCCAGAAGTGACTAGATAACATATGAACTGAAAAGTACTTGCTAGTGTCATATTGTCTACACTGTCTGTTCGAGCTGAGGTCTAGCACAAATACTGTACTAATATTATACAACCAGAATAGCATTTTTCCCAAAATTGTCTATTCTAAGAACTATGACCACTGTTAATAAATGTTACTTTACATGTAGGATTTGTTATGAATTCCTAGCTAACATTCACTTGAATCAGATCAATACATTACCGGACAAATTCCACACAATCATGAACTTTCTAAGGAAAAGAGTTTATATGAGGACAGTAACAGATTTTAGGCTAGCGTACTACAGTAAAAGCTCTGACATAAAGAAACTTTTGGTGAACTAATGCGGTAAATGTTAACGTTTCTCTGCTCACCGTACATTCAGTCAGCAAGCAGATTACAAAAACAAATTTAGGGTAGTATGTGGGATTAGAAAGCTGCAGTATATAACAAGTTACTGTAATGCAACGCTGTCACTTCTTTCTAACTTACTATATCACTGTACCACATCTACAGTTAGTAGCCAAATCCCCACCTGCAATTTGATACAAGTCTCCATTTCAACATTCTCAGCACCTTTGCTGTCCTACTGGATTTCTGTGTGGTGTGTGACAGACAAGCCTAGCAGACAGGTGCCACTGAAGTCATGCAATCCACACTACCCTTTTAAAACCAGGATAGCATGCTAATACTCAGTAGAGCAATGGGAGAGATCTGCAATGTGTAGAAGTTAATCCCACCCCTTACCTCTGGTATGTTAAGGGATTTGCTGAAAGCTGTACAGTAATATAAGCTGATGATGTGAGAATAATATCTGGATGCAACACTATAATTTCAGACCAAACAGCATGCGGCACTATTTGTAGTGTTTGTAACTGGTTATATGATAAATCATCTACCAATGTCTGAGAGTTTACAGTACAGAAATATACAGAAACCTAAGTTTTGGCCATTAATGATGACCCAGTTAATGTCTACCACATGCTAAATGCTATCGCCAATGCTGCTCTGACAAAATAACTGTAGCCATGACAAATCAAAAAGAAAACATTTAGGGCAACTGTACTAACTCTTTTTCTAGGCCTCTGAGATGAAAATAATATAGCTCTTAATCTTAATAAGAGTGCCTAGACGTCTGAGATGAAAATAGCATAGCTCTTAATAAAAGTCCCTTAGCCCAGTGTGTGCTGCCATTCATTATCATGGAGGTTTGCCTGTCTGCACATCATGGTGTGGTGTGAGATACTGACAGCTTCTTTTGAAAATAAATTCACCAATTAACATCAGTAGTGTAACTATTAAACTGTACATAGTACTGCTCGAAAGGTTTCACTGTTAAATAAATAATATGTCATTTATATGGTTTGTTTAAATGTGATGTCACAGAGGTTGGAACTTGAAAAAACTAATTTTGGTTTACCTGCTTAGTGTTATTTACAATTTCTTTCAGCAGTAAGACATTTTAGTCATTGTCAGACTGACAAGATTCAAACAGAATTTTTAGGTATCAAAGTAACTGTTTTCTATCAATCCTCCAGCTCCATAAATGGGATCTATATTACCTCTTAATTTCATTATGTCATATACTGATATGCATACATAAGCAAAGCCTTCACTGCCTAACATATGCCATCTAAACGGTCTATGATAAACTGCTATCATAGATAACCTGAAACTCGGGTGATCCATCAAGAACCGACTTATTCACAAAAAACATTCCCTAAAGACCAGCTGACCCAAATGAAACTTGATTCATTTGCATTATAATTTACTCTGTATGTCAAGTTAAGAGCTGTTAACACAACTACAGTTGTTCCCCAAATATCCATACTTGGCCGTCTCCTGTTCAGTGTATTTATCAACAACTTCCATACCACACTTTCTCAAGGCACTGTCATCCAATATGCAGATGACTCTACCATCATCTGCTTTGCCAATTCCATATCAGAATTTCAAAAACTAACCCAAAACACCCTCACCTCTATTGAAATCTGGATGACCAATAATCATCTTGTCTTAAACCCCAACAAAACTTAACTCATGCTATTCGGCCCTAAAAGGAACACTTTCCAACACAAGGATGAATTCACCATTCATTCTCAAAATAACACTGTCATTGAAGTTGTGTTAAATACAAAACTACTAGGTGTCATTATAGATGAAAACCTAACATTCGATCTGCATATTCACATAATATAAAAAAAAAAACATCAAAAATTGGGCATCCTATATAGACACAAACTTTCTCACCTACTCTGCAAAACTCTGTCTAGCCTGTTCCTTTCTACTACCATCTCTTCTATATGGCACCCCTCTTCTTAGAAATATCCAGTCCTGTCTGAAATCCAAACTTGATTTGTGCTACAATAAAATTGCTAAGTTTGCAACCAATGCAAAATATTCATCTCACCATTGCATCTCATTACACCCACTAAACTGGCTTGACCTCCCACATCATCTTACATATATACAACTTACCACTGCACATAAATTCATATTCAAACCATTAAACTGCCCTGCCTTAACTTCTCTACTTACCCATTACCATCCAAACAGGGGTCTATATTAGAACATCGAAGTTTCAGAACTTTGAATGTTCTAATATCGAACCCAATTAAGTGAACGCTGACAACATTGAACATTCAGAACAGCAAATCTTTTCCTACAGAAAACATTTGCTGTTCCAAAACACATACACACAACACAAGCACACCAAACAAACAGCAATCCACACACATACACCTAAATTCTTACATCTAACCCTACACTAAACTGTACATACACCACTAACTATCCACTTACTTTAACCCAAACCCTAACCCTAAGGTCCGTCACTATCGCACATTCACCTCACCCGCGCCCTAACCCTAACTCACCTACCCAGCCCTAACCCTCACGTCCACACAATCGCACACTTACCTGACCCGCACCCTAAACCTAACTCACCTAACCCACCCTAACCCTCACGTCCACACAATGGCACACTTACCTGAACCCAATCCATAACGTTCCACCACCGTGCTGAAAATAGTGAAGCGACAGAAACGCACAACTGAATTCTTTTCCTGGGAAAAAATTTGGTTTTCTGAAGCTTCGCTATTTTCAGCGTTCGCTGAATAGGGTTCGATATTAGAACATTCAAAGTTCTGAAACTTCGATGTTCTAATATAGACCCTCCAAACAGACCTCTCAGATCTGAAAACCAACTTCTCTTGTAGGTAGAAAAAACAAACCTCTCAGTGGTCACATGCTCTCTTCCTTTACTATTGAAAAACTATCGAATACCCTTCCTTCACCAATCAGGACTACCAGCAATGCAGCTCTCTTTAAGAAATCACTGAGGGACCACCTTTCCTCTCTTTGGCAGTACACATGTGCCAAAAGTGCACTTCCCAAAAGTTAACTTACTCTTCTAATACTACTTTCCATCTTTATTTATTAAAACTCTGCTTCCATTCTTATTGTCTCAAATTACTTCCTAACTTCATCACTGGTACTAACTGACATATTCACTCACCCATACTCAAGTCCAAGCTTCATTAAATGATTTTAGACTGTTCTGCTAGAACCTGTGCGACCAAATTTATCCAATCTAGTTATATGTTACTCCTGTATAATACCACACTATCCCTTTACTGTATGTCATATTGTACTCTGATACATCTTGCTTGTTCTATATTCAGTAATACTTTATGTCACTCATCTGTTTTACTCATATATGGTATGTACTTGTTATGTTTATCTGTTGTATCATGTTTATCATGTACTTATGTTTGCCTATTTTACCATATTTTTCTGTTGTAATCTACTGGAATTCTATTCTTTTTTATGTATTATTGACATTTCTTGTGGAGCTTTCATGTTTATCTATTGAATTCTATTATATTCTTTTCTATGTTATGTATGTTTACATTTAAAGTAGAGATTTTCTCCCCGGGCCTCCACTGAAAATGGGCTCATTACAGCCCAGTGGACTATCCCAGTAATCAAATGCAAATAAATAAATACATTTATAACTGGAAAATAAGTGCAAGGGGTATGTTACGGCATAGTTAACATATTGGCTGTAGCCAATCAAATTATCTATGGTGGGTGAGTCACTGTAGGTACATAGGTTGGTACCAGGCTATTGGCCCTCGGGCCTTTACAAGCCTAGCCATAACAATTCCCTGGCTGTTACTTCCCACACTATTTACTTCCCTGGACCAAAACAAAACTGTTCACCCTTCTTAAAATAAGTGATTCATAGATTTTCATAGATATTCCAAGGCCATTGAATCTCATGACCACTTAGGCTTTGTCATTACCCTCCTTCAGGCTGCACCTCCTTTCTACAGGAGGTTCATACCAGTCAATCTGGAAGTAAAGTTGTGAAAACCTACCTAGTCATCTAGGATGTGTTTAAAGGAATATCGTGAACCACACTGCTTAACATGCAACGGAAAGTTTATCTGAAGTTAGGGAGGGACTGGGTTATAAACCTGTCCCTCCACCATGTTTTATTTACTTTTTGGTTAAGATCTTATCCATTCCTTCTGGGGTTGGTGGAGCCATTGGACTTACGGAGATACAGTAAGTCTAGCAAAACTGGATCTCTAATTGCAGAGTAAGCAAGACAGAGATCTCCACTGAAAAAGTTATAAGACACTGAATAAGAGGAAACTATTTCCAGCTTCTCTTGATAACTCAGGAGATTTATGCATGTGATCATTTTAGTTCAGAACCTTTTTGGTCTTTTTGTTTGATATGTTTAGTGTGATACATCCTGAAGGGGGCATTGTACTCAACTGGTTTGACCATTGCTGAGCATATGTGTGTGATCACATAAGTAGACCTTTATGACATTTCTTTTTGAATTAGCTATGCTAATTAAATGAATTTCCTGACAATTATTGTCATGAGTGCCAAAAGGGAGGGAATTGTCAATGCAAGTTACTAGGACCATGTCTTCATTTTCACTTTGTACTAGTGTATTGTCTATACTGTATGAGGAGTGTGGTCATCCTCCAAAACTTATGATACCACAGTTCTTAGCTTTTAATTTGAGCCCATTTTTAGTACAGCAAAGGTTTACTATAGAAAGTTAATTCTGGAGGGCTTGGATGAGAAGAGGCTGCTTTAACAAACACCACCACCTGTTTATAGTTATCTTCAACCTTTAACACAAACAGATAGGCAGCGTAGAAGCAATCCAATAGTAATCCAAGTTTATTAAAATAGGATAGTGCTTTTGGCTGTGACAGCAGCCTTCCTCAGACAATCATTACAATAAAATCAGCTTATTATATAGTAAGCCTTGCATACTAATTAAAATCAATTATTCAATTGAGTTGATTAGATGTATTAAAAGACAATTGCATATATTTAAATCCAGTTACTAAAACTATGATTTTATATTATATTAAACATTGCACATTGCCCTACCTATTATAAACTTTTAACTTTAAAATGCTTGTAATAGAAATGGAATCATTTAAACCTGGGAATTGTGTGGCATCTAACTAAACTTGCCACCAATATTCCCTTGATTCTAAAATTATTTTCCAAGGACCTTTCCTTAGGGTTTGTCGAATTTGTTCTAATACTACAAACTTGAATTTATGTGTTGGATTATGCTCTGTATGTCTATAAAGTGCATTGGTATGTGAATTTTTGCAGATGTCATAAATATGCTCATATATGCGTTGTTTTAACTTCCGTTCTGTTTTGCCTATATAATAGACAGAACAGTGTGAGCATATTGCTGCATATATAACGCCCATTGTATTGCAATTATAATATCCTGGAATGGTAATGTGTATTCCCATTATTGATAACTGGTCCACTTCTAATATATAATTGCAATATGTACACATATTGCATTTTCTCATTTTGCCTTGAGTGTTTTCTACCATTTTAGAACATGCATTGCACCAATCTTTCAAGTTCCTATCCCTTTTATAAGTAACCAAAGGTTGTGTGCCTAAAAGTTTGGTTAAATCTGTGTCACCTGTAATGAATGTCCAGTTTTTCCGCATAAGCCGAATAATATCTGCAGAATCATTGGTATATGTTGTTATAAAACCTACATTGCCATACTTATTTGTATTTGGTTGTTCCCTTGTTTGCACTGCATTTGAGGATGATTCCACTGATTGTGAATGTGGATTGACTATATTACCTTTTGATAATAAAGGTGTGTAAAACCCTAAGTTCCTTTTGTACACTACTTCAGTGATAATACTATCTACAAAATGCTTGGGATAATCCCTGTTTAAAAACATATGACCAATATATTGACATTCTTCTATAAAATCATCTATATCAGTGATCATCTGAGCTGCATGTACCATTTGTCCCTTTATAACAGCTTTTTTCACATGATTGGGATGGTTGCTGGTAAAGTGTAAGAACTTATTAGAATAAGTATTTTTCCTAAATATGCCAGCTTTTAGATAACATTGTGATGTGTCTTTGGCTAACAAAACATCTAAATATGATATCTTGTCATATCCTACTTCATGTGTGAACTTCAAAAAATCAGTACAATTATTTATAAATTGCATAAATTCATCAATAACCTCTATGGGACCATTCCATATGAAAAAGAGATCATCCAAGAAACAGCGATACATTTGTACATGTTCCATATATTGTGACTGAAACAAATATTTATCTTCCCATATGGCCATAACTAAGTTAGCATACAATGTGCCTACAGGGGAGCCCATTGCTACCCCTTTAATTTGTTTGAAGTAATGACCGTCATGGTATAGATAATTATTGGTTAATTGCAAAAGATGTGATAGAGTGTTGATGTTATCCTGGGCTATAACCATTTTTTCTGTAAAAAATTCAGTGAACCATTCCAAGCCTATATCTTGAGGTATACATGTAAAAAGATCCTTAACATCCACTGTAATGAATGTAATATCATTAATGTTGGAAATTTTCAACATGTTAACCTTTGAAAGAAAATCCCAGGAATCACGACAAATATATTGTAATTCAAACACTTTTTCCTTCAATTGCATGTCTATATACTTTGCCATGAAATATGTTTTGGAACCCCCAGCATCCACAATTGGACGCAAAGGTGGATTTTCTAAATCCTTCTGAATTTTGGGAGCTCCAAAAATAATTGGTATTCTGGGATTTTGTATCTGCATATATGCATGGGCCTCTCTAGTTATTTGCCCTTGCATAAGCATGTCCTCCAGGTAATAATCAATTCTAGCATTGGAAATGTGCATTCATTACTACCAGCCCACCCCCTTTGTCTGGCTGCATAATTCGTAAATCACCTCTTTGCTTTAAATCATTTAACATATTTTGTTGTTGCTTAGTAATATTACTTTCATAGTATTTTCCAGCAAAAAGCAACATACTATGAAAGTAATATTACTAAGCAACAACAAAATATGTTAAATGACTTAAAACAAAGAGGTGATTTACAAATTATGCAGCCTGACAAAGGGGGTGGGCTGGTAGTAATGAATGCAATGGACTATAATCAGTTAACTTTGCAAATATTGTATGAAGATGTATATACTGAAGCTTCTATTAATGAAATTAACATTTCCAATGCTAGAATTGATTATTACCTGGAGGACATGCTTATGCAAGGGCAAATAACTAGAGAGGACCATGCATATATGTACGTACAAAATCCCAGAATACTAATTATTTTTGGAGCTCACAAAATTCACAAGGATTTATTAAATCCACCTTTGCGTCCAATTGTGGATGCTGGAGGTTCCAAAACATATTTCATGGCAAAGTATATAGACATGCAATTGAAGGAAAAAGTGTTTGAATTACAATATATTTGCCGTGATTCCTGGGATTTTCTTTCAAAGGTTAACATGTTGAAAATTTCCAACATTAATGATATTACATTTATTACAGTGGATGTTAAGGATATTTTTATATGTATACCTCAAGATATAGGCTTGGAATGGTTCACTGAATTTTTTACAGAAAAAATGGTTATAGCCTAAGATAACATCAACACTCTATCACATCCTTTGCAACTGGTATTAACCAATAATTATATATACCATGACGGTCATTACTTCAAACAAATTAAAGGGGTAGCAATGGGCTCCCCTGTAGGCACATTGTATGCTAATGTAGTTATGGCCGTATGGGAAGATAAATATTTGTCTCAGTCACAATATATGGAGCATGTACGAATGTATTGCCATTTCTTGGATGCTCTCTTTTTCATATGGAGTAGTCCCATAGAGGTTATTGATAAATTTATGCAATTTGTAAATAATTGCACAGATTTTTTGAATTTCACACATGAAGTGGGATATGACAAGATATCATATTTAGATGTTTTGTTAGCCAAAGATACATCACAATGTTATCTAAAAGCTGGCATATTTAGGAAAACTACTTATTCTAATAAGTTCTTACACTTTACCAGCAACCATCCCAATCATGTGAAAAAAGCTGTTATAAAGGGACAAATAGTCCGTGCAGCTGGGATTGTCACTGATATAGATGATTTGATTGGAGAATGTCAATATATTGGTGATATGTTTTTTAACAGGGATTATCCCAAGCATTTTGTAGATAGTATTATCACTGAAGTAGTGTACAAAAGGAACTTAGGGTTTTACAAACCTTTATTATCAAAAGATAGTATAGTCAATCCACACTCACAATCAGTGGAATCATCCT
Organism: Protopterus annectens; assembly: GCF_019279795.1. Classification (NCBI taxonomy): domain Eukaryota; kingdom Metazoa; phylum Chordata; order Ceratodontiformes; family Protopteridae; genus Protopterus; species Protopterus annectens. Next base: position 74,573,556 of record NC_056728.1, read on the forward strand.
CAAATGCATTTCAAACAAGGGAACAACCAAATACAAATAAGTATGGCAATGTAGGTTTTATAACAACATATGCCAATGATTCTGCAGATATTATTCGGCTTATGCGGAAAAATTGGACATTCATTACAGGTGACACAGATTTAACCAAAAATTTTAGGCACACAACCTTTGGTTACTTATAAAAGGGATCGGAACTTGAAAGATTGGTGCAATGCATGTTCTAAAATGATAGAAAACACTCAAGGCAAAATGAGAAAATGCAATATGTGTACATATTGCAATTATATTTTAGAAGTGGACCAGTTATCAATAATGGGAATACACATTACCATTCCAGGATATTATAATTGCAATACAATGGGCGTTATATATGCAGCAATATGCTCACACTGTTCTGTCTATTATATAGGCAAAACAGAACGGAAGTTAAAACAACGCGTATATGAGCATATTTATGACATCAGCAAAAATTCACATACCAATGCACTTTATAGACATACAGAGCATAATCCTACACATAAATTCAAGTTTGTAGTATTATAACAAATTCGACAAACCCTAAGGAAAGGTCCTTGGAAAATAATTTTAGAATCAAGGGAATATTGGTGGCAAGTTTATTTAGATGCCACACAATTCCTAGGTTTAAATGATTCCATTTCTATTACAAGCATTTTAAAGTTAAAAGTTTATAATAGGTAGGGCAATGTGCAATGTTTAATATAATATAAAATCATAGTTTTAGTAACTGGATTTAAATATATGCAATTGTCTTTTAATACATCTAATCAACTCAAGTGAATAATTGATTTTAATTAGTATGTAAGGCTTACTATATAATAAGCTGAATCAGAACATTGATGGATTTGATACTAAAAAACAACTTTATTGTGTTTGATAGTCAATTTTTTAAACAAAAGACTGGAGTTGCAATGGGGGAGGCATGTCCTCCCCTGTTTGCTAACATTGTGTTATCTCAATGGGAAACGATGTATGTTTTCAATAGTGAGTTGTTTTTAGTATTGCAAATTCTATGGACATTTCTTGGATGATATTTTAATATTTTGGGATAGCACACATGAGTTACTTGACAGTTTTTTTTGAATATTTGAATGTTAGTACAACTTTTCTATCATTTACTATGGAGACTACCTTGGACACTACTCATTTTTTGGATATAATGATTAGTAAGGATAAAAAACAAGTGTTTCAGTTCGACATTATATAGAAAACCCACTTACTCCAACACTCTCCTGCATTTTGACAGTTGTCACTCTTCACACCAAAAAAAGATCTTTAGTGAAGGGGCAGGGTGTGAGGTTAGCTAAGATGGTGAGTGAAGTGGAAGCTTTCGTTGAAGAAATAGACAAACTTAGGGAAATGTTGTTAAGAAGAGGGTATCCCTATAATTTTATTGAGCCTATTTTGCAGGAAGTGATAAATAAAAGAATGGAAGGGCATTTTATACCATTGCTAGGGGCAAATGTAAATGACCCCAACAGGCGTATTAAGAGAGTATCAAACACAAACACAGTAGTTAAAAAAGGAGATGGCTTTACAGGGGCTAAGATGTTAACTTTTAGTCCCCTATTTTATGACATAAAAGAAGTTATTAACAACAATTGGTGTATTTTGATGAACAAACTTAAACACAGAGAGAAGGTGGGTGAAAAACTACTGGTTATATATAAAAGGAACTCCAATATTAAGAATTTATTGGAAAGGAGTACTCCCAATAAGAGTCTGGGTTGGATGAGAAAATGTGGGCGATATTCACAATGTGGTTATATTTTGGAAAATGATAGCATTCACATTATGGGTTATGGAGTAGTAAAGTTGAGACAAAAACTTAATTATCTCAGTAAATGTTTGGTGTATATAGGAATCTGTCAGAAATGTGGATAGTTTTATATAGGAAAAACAGAGAATCAGCATGTCTATGATATACGCAGAGGCAATTTAAACAATGCCTTAGCTAAGCATATTTTTGAATGTAGTGGCCATTCATTTAAATTTGCTGGGTTGGAGCAAATAGTTAATAAGGATGGTGGTGGGGGGTGCCAAAAGAGATGTTTTTGGAATATAGAGAGTTACTGTGGCAGCTTAGATACAATGCCACAGTTTCACCAGGACTTAATGAGACAGTTTCTGTTGCAAGCTTATTAAAATTAAGGTCTGAATTTCATATCTAGAATATAATATATATCATATTTATTACTTACAGATGTCTTTTATCTAGTTATGTTTTTAATACATAAACACATACATAGACGTGTAGTAGGAATTCATCTATTTTGCATTTATTTATTTAATTATATATATATATATATATATATATATATATATATATATATATATATATTATATTATGCATGTAAAGAATTTTTAGCTTGTATATCATGATGTGTATCAATGTGTCTGATTTTATGGTGTCAGATAAGATATATACTTATTTAATAGGTGCATAGATTATTTCAAGTCTTTATTCTCATATGAGCCAATTGGCATTGTTCATGTGATCATGTGATGAGGTGACTATTTAAGCATTGTATTCTGATGAAGTCAATGGCTTAAGGCCGACGAAAGTGCTAAAATAAAGTTGTTTGCTGTGGTACTTTCCAGTTTTGGTTCCTGCTTCATTGTGCTTAATAGTTTGGAGTTCATGCATTTCATTTGCTCTGTATCATTATGGAAACAGGTGCCAGTATGGAGAACACTACAGCCAGTTCCTTAATTTAGCTTAATATGTCTATTGGGAGTCTAGCAGCACTTATTCAGGTGCTGTCTGAACAAATTACTGATTTGGGTAAGAATCTGAGTTCTTTACCCACAAGTTTTGGATCCAGCAATGTAAACGCAAGTAGAGCAAAGGAAATGCAAGACTATTTGATCCCCCCAGGGCAGGGGAGCCCTAGTCACGCCTCTTCACACTCTACGCATATTGCAATTGGTCGACAAGCTACAAGGGGTGGTGCTGACAGCTCGCCTCAAGCAGGAAAAGAGTTGGCGTCCTTTTCACAATCAGAGTGGTTAAATGATAGCGCTCATTGTGAATTTAAGGATTTTGCTTATAACAACAATTTTGGGACAGTTGATGAACAACTGAACAATTTTGAGAGGGAATTATTTAAATACAGGAAGTTACAAGTCAAAAACAACTATCTCAGAGAATGCCTTCATAGAGAACATGTACCGAAGGGGCTGCAGACCTGGAAATTCCCCACAGGTACTGTGCAGGGTTCTGACTTCCATAGGGAATTAGTAGCTATGTTTAACAGGCATGGCTGTGAACTTTTGCAATTATTAATGAAGGACAATGACAAAAAAATGAACATTTTAAAAAATAAAGTTGATGTAATGAAATATTGAAAAAGGATTTGTGTTTCCCTTTGAAAGTTGATAAATACAGGGCTATATTTGTGAACATTGACAAAACAGTTGATGATTTAATTAGTAAAAAAAGTAAGAAGCAAAGTACCGTTGGTGGAGAATATGTTATTGGAGTTAAAAACCTTTGTTAGGAAGTTGAACTTCAAGTTTTATTTTGACAATGATCAAGTTAATGTTTCGGAAGTACAATGTAAAAAATCAAGCAGATTTAACCCTTTCTAGACCCCATATTACATGTTTTTGAGAATTTGTGTAGTAGTCAAATTTGGAAAATTGTGAAAAGTAAAAGGAAAAAGTATATATCTAATCTATCTGATGAAGAAAACAAATTACTTAGCATATAATTAATAATAAGAACATTAGGGTTATGAAACCAGACAAGGGAGGGAGCATTGTGATCATGGATCAACATGTTTATGTCGAGAAAATATTGCTACATTTGTACAGTCATAGTTATGATGAAACATCTATAAATGAGTTAAACATATCTTATAGGAATGTGGACATAACATTACTTGATTTATTAATAGATGGAGACATCACGATTTTCTCCAACAGAGTGCACCGCAGATACCGACAATATTCGGAATCCCCAAAATCTACAAGAACATCATGGACACCCCCCTGAGACCCATAGTAGATACTTAGGCATCTAAGACCTTCAGTTTGGCAAAATTTGTTAATTTTCATCTGAACAATGTCGTAGATAAACAGCATCATGTACTGAAGGACTCATGGGACTGTTGAAGTAAAATCAATAGGAATTTATATAGTGACAATTTGATATTTGCAACCATTGACATCAAAGTTATTTTCACCGTCATTCCCCATGATATAGGGATCAGTTGGTTTTATGACTATTTATGTTCTAACACACATTTTTGTCACCCAAGGATTTTAATGTTTAGAACATTGATGGATTTGATTTTAAAAAACAACTTTATTGTGTTTGATAGTCAATTTTTTAAACAAAAGACTTTAATTGCAATGGGGGAGGCATGTGCCCCCCTGTTTGCTAACATTGTGTTAACATAATTGGAAATGATATATGTTTTCAATAGTGAGTTAAGTATTTCAGATTCTATGGATGTTTCTTGAATGACATTTTAATATTTTGGGATAGCACACATGAGTTACTTGACAGTTTTTTTGAATATTTGAATGTTAGTACAACTTTTCTATCATTTACTATGGAGACTACCTTGGACACTACTCATTTTTTGGATATAATGATTAGTAAGGATAAAAATAACAAGTGTTTCAGTTCGACATTTTACAGAAAACCCACTTACTCCAACACTCTCCTGCATTTTGACAGTTGTCACCCTTCACACCAAAAAAGATCTTTAGTGAAGGGGCAGGGTGTGAGGTTATCTAGGATGGTGAGTGAAGTGGAAGCTTCTTGCATGCTAAATAAAAACAGAACTTATTTTTTATAAACGGAGTATTCTTTTTAAATGGAGTACATCGCATTTTGTTTATATTTGTCTATACTGGATTTGCAGTCGTGCTGTGGTTACCTCTTAGCTATTTTACTTGGACTTTCTTACATTGTATGCTATATGCTTATTGTTTCTGATGAAGTCAATGGCTTAAGTCTGACAAAAGCACTAAAATAAAGTTGCTTGCTGTGGTACTTTTCAATTTTGGTTCTTGCTTCATTGTGCTTAATAGTTTGGAGTTTCTGCATTTCATTTGGTCTGTATCATTATGGAAACAGGTGCTAGTATGGAGAACACTACAGCCAGTTCCTTACTTGAGCTTAATATGTCTACTGGGAGCCTAGCAGCACTTATTCTGGTGCTGTCTGAACAAATTACTGATTTGGGTAAGAATCTGAGTTTTTTGGATCTTTTGGATCCAGCAATGTAAACGCAAGTAGAGCAACGGAAACTAAAGACTTTTTGACCCCCCCCCCAGGGCAGGGGAGCCCTATTCCCACCTCTACACACTGTACGTGTATTGCTATTGGTCGACAAGCTACAAGGGGCCGTGCTGATAGCTTGCCTCAAGCAGGAACAGAGTTTGCATCTTTTTCACTATCCGAGTGGCTAAATGATGGCGCTTGTTGTGAATTTAAGTATTCTGCTTATAACAACAATTTTGGGACAGTCGATGAACAACTGAACAATTTTGAGAGGGAATTATTTAAATACAGGAAGTTACAAGTCAAAAATAACTATCTCAGAGAATGCCTTCATAGGGAGCATGTACCGAAGGGGCTGTGGACCTGGAAATTCTCCACAGGTACTGTGCAGGGTTCTGACTTCCATAGGGAATTAGTAGCTATGTTTAACAGGCATGGCTGTGAACTTTGGGAATTATTAATGAAGGACAATGACAAAAAAATGAACATTTTACAAAATAAAGTTGATGAATGTAATGAAATGTTGAAAAATAATTTGTTTCCCTTTGAAAGTTGATAAATACAGGGCTATATTTGTGAACATTGACAAAACAGTTGATGATTTAATTAGTAAAAAAGTAAGAAGCTTGCTAGGGACAGAAGGGAATATTAAGCAGATAAGGCACTACCTACTAATAATAATATGAGAGTATAAAACATGGGTGATGAGGCTAATGTTTTTGATGACAAAAATAATGGTTTAAATGCAGTACATGAAAATGATTCCACTAATACTCAAGCAGTCCCTTTAGAAGCACCATTGAGGAGGTCAGAATGCCTCCAGAATCAGAGGAGGCAGAACAACTACAACAGGAAGACAGACAATTATGGGAATTACACAAATCCATATCCCAACAGGGGTCGTCCTTACAGGGGACGGGGGAGGGGAGCACCCAACAGATGGTAACTGACAATAATACACAAGTGTCCCTAGATATAATAAGTAATTTATATGGTGACTTTAAGATATTTAATCTTAGTGAAGTGAGTGTTGGCACAAAATGGGCCGAGTTTTTTCAGAAAGGCTTGAATTAAGTTCCAACAAAGTACCGTTGATGGAGAATATGTTATTGGAGTTAAAAACATTTGTTAGGAAGTTGAACTTCAAGTTTTATTTTGACAATGATCAAGTTAATGTTTCGGAAGTACAATGTAAAAAAATCAAGCACATTTAACCCTCCCTTGCACCCCATATAACATGTTTTTGAGAATTTGTGTAGTAGTCAAATTTGGAAAATTGTGAAAAGTAAAAGAAAAGATTATATATCTAACCTATCTGATGAAAACAAATTACTTGAGCATATAATTAATAATAAGAACATTAGGGTTATGAAACCAAACAAGGGAGGGGGCATTGTGATCAAGAATCAATATGTTTATGTCGAGAAAATGTTGCTACATTTGTACAGTGATAGTTATGATGAAACATCTATAAATGAGTTAAACTTAGCTTATAGGAATGTGGACATCACATTAAATGATGTATTAATAGATGGACAAATCATGATTAGTGAACACAATTTTCTCCAACAGAGTGCACCGCAGATACTGACAATATTTAGAATCCCTAAAATCCACAAGAACATCATGGAACCCCCCCCCCCCCCCCCCACCGAGACCCATAGTACATGCTAAGGCATCTAAGACCTTCAGTTTGGCAAAATTTGTTGATTTTCGCCTGAAAAATGTCCTAGATAAACAGCATCATGTACTGAAGGACTCATGGTACTGTTTAAGTAAAATCAATAGGAATTTATATAGTGACAGTTTGATATTTGCAACCATTGATATGAAAGATATTTTCACCGTCATTCCCCATGATATAGGGATCAGTTGGTTTTATGACTATTTATGTTCTAACACACATTTGTGTCACCCAAGGATTTTAATGTTCAGAACATTGATGGATTTGATTTTAAAAAACAACTTTATTGTGTTTGATAATAAATTTTTTAAACAAAAGACTGGAGTTGCAATGGAGGCGGCATGTGCCCTCCTGTTTGCTAACATTGTGTTAACATAATTGGAAATGATGTATGTTTTCAATAGTGAGTTGTTTAAGTATTTCAGATTCTATGGACATTTCTTGGATGACATTTTAATATTTTGGGATGGCACACATGAGTTACTTGACAGTTTTTTTGAATATTTGAATGTTAGTACAACTTTTCTATCATTTGCTATGGAGACTACCTTGGACACTACTCATTTTTTTGGATATAACGATTAGTAAGGATAAAAACAACAAGTGTTTCAGTTCGACATTGTATAGAAAACCCACTTACTCCAACACTCTCCTGCATTTTGACAATTATCACTCTTCACACCAAAAAAAGATCTTTAGTGAAGGGGCAGGGTGTGAGGTTAGCTAAGATGGTGAGTGAAGTGGAAGCTTTTGTTGAAGAAATAGACAAACTTAGGGAAATGTTGTTAAGAAGAGGGTATCCCTATGATTTTATTGAGCCTATTTTACAGGAAGTGATAAGTAAAAGAATGGAAGGGCATTCACACAGTAGTTAGAAAAGGAGATGGCTTTACAGGGGCTAAGATGTTAACTTTTAGTCCCCTATTTTATGACATAAAAGAAGTTATTAACAACAGTTGGTGTATTTTGATGAACGAACTGTAACACAGAAAGAAGGTGGGTGAAATACCACTGGTTATATATAAAAGGAACTCTAATATTAAGAATTTATTGGAAAGGAGTACTCCCAATAAGAGTGTGGGTTGGATGAGAAAATGTGGGCGATGTTCACAATGTGGTTATATTTTGGAAAATAATGGCATCCACATTATGGGTTATGGAGTAGTAAAGTTGAAACAAAAACTTAATTATCTCAGTAAATGTTTGGTATATATAGCAATTTGTCAGGAATGTGGACCGTTTTATATAGGAAAAACAAAGAATGCCCTAAACAAGCATATTTATCAGCATGTCTATGATATACACAGAGGCAATTTAAACAATGCCTTAGCTAAGCATATTTTTGAATGTAGTAGCCATTCATTTAAATTTGCTGGGTTGGAGCAAATAGTTAATAAGGATAGTAGGGGGGGCCAAAAGAGATGTTTTTGGAATATAGAGAGTTACTGTGGCAGCTTAGGTGCAATGCCACAGTTTTACCAGGACTTAATAAGACAGTTTATATTGCAAGCTTATTAAAATTAAGGTCTGAATTTCATATTTAGAGTATAATATATATAAATTTATTTACTTACTGATGTCATTTATCTAGTTATGTTTTTAATACATAAACACATGCATACATGGGTAGTAGGAATTCATCTATTTATATAATTTTATATATATATATATATATATATATATATATATATATATATATATATACACATATATATATATATATATATATATATATATATATATATATATATATATTTATTATGTTATGCATGTAAAGATTTTTTAGCTTGTATATCATGATGCGTATTAATATGTCTGATTTTATGGTGTCAGATAAGATATATACTTATTTAATAGGTGCATAGATTATTTCAAGTCTTTATTCTCAAATGAGCCTATGGGAATTGTTAATGTGATCATGTGATGGGGTGACTATTTAAGCATTGTATACTATATGCTTATTGTTTCTGATGAAGTCAGTGGCTTAAGGCCAACGAAAGCACTAAAATAAAGTTGTTTGCTGTGGTACTTTCCTGTTTTGGTTCCTGCTTCATTGCGTTTAATACTTTTAATAACCTCTGCAGAAGAGTGACCAAAATTAATCTCCAACCAATTGTAAATTTATAATCTATTTTTTACATACTTTGGCAGGTTTTGTGATGCAGTCAGGCAAACCCATTCAAGACAGTACAGGGGGTAACAGCCCTGGATGTAGTATCTAAAGTCACAGAGATTGAGCAGCAGTTGCTGATAGATAATGCCCTTGATTTCTATATTAATATCAGTAAATGCCTCACCAGTTAGATTTTCAGTCTCCTTGTTGACGTAGATGTTGGTTATTGCTGTCAAAGGACCTTCCCAAAGCCTATGCTGTGAACTAGTAGAATAATAATAAATAACACAATCCAACAGGTAAGTATTTCTGACCCCCCTCCCCCCCAGGAATCTGGCTACTAACACAACAGCACAAAGATATTTATGGGTTTTACTGGATAATACACCTTTCAAAGATTATGCTATGCTTAAAACCATAGCCGCCCGACAGCAGCTTTAAAGCAGCTTACAATAATTCAAATCTTTTTCACCTGGGACCTACTGAGCAATAGCCATCAATATGCTATTTCCCCAATAAGAAGAGCTACTACCATTACTGCTTGTTCTAACAGCACAGAACACTAACATGTTACAAAAAGAGAAGAAATCATCACTTGTATATCTATTGAGTAATAGAAAACATCACTGCTTAACTATACAGAAAGCCATATCACTTCCAGTTATTGCCAGAGCCAGCTTGATGTTAAATGTATGAACTTTCAACCTGCTTTATGATAGATATTACTTCTCAATCGGTTACAAAATAAAGACGGTTGAATCAACGTACTCCTTAAGCAACACAGTCTCAAACTGAAACGACAATTCTCATAAGTAATCTCTGAAAGATCTTTCACCAAACTAGTCCCAACTTCCTAGAATAGCCAAAGTGTTGAAATTAATGCAACACAAACTCAAGTAAAACAAACAAAAAAAATGAAGCTATGTCTGAAGGAAGAGTTTAAATGTGCATAGATTGCAAACAATATGTATAACTTCTCACTCATGCTACTAATAAATTCTCAATACTGTCTTTTCTTTCTAAAATGGTTGTGACATGATCAACCCTACAATCCATTCCAACAAGACTGGAACCTTCAAATTATAAAAAATTCAGTGTCAGTCTTCTGTATTGATTTTGTGTACAAGTTATGCATTTCTTAATGTTTTCATTTTTACGAGGACACTCTGTATGTTAAGCACCCTCTTCAATGTATTTGTTTTGTGCTACGTATATCTGTTGACTAAGTTTATGGTTTGCCTTTGTATACCTGCTATACATTTATTTTGCCATTTGGCCTGGGTTTTGGTTAAAAAGGGTCCTATACCAGCCCATGTACTCAATTAAGAAAATGATCAGTAAACAAATAAATAAATAAATATAAATGCTATTATGTTTAGTATTATACTGCATGGTGGTTGTGGAACATTTTTCAAAGCTTTTTGATATTTGGCAGAGGAAGAATATGGAACATTAATATTTGTGACTCATACGGAATGCTATAGAGTTAGGTATAGGAGCAAGAAGTGTGCGTTTTTAGACTGGATGAAAGGTTCAAAAAAGAAAGGTAGCATGCAAGAAAGTCAGAGATGATTTTATGATTTTTTTTCATGTTTTAGGAGATTCTTAACTATATTGCTACTGATACTTTGAAAACAGAAATAATGGTCATCATTGTTGATAGATGGCAAATTCATAACTAAAATCACCCACAGAACATTTTGATCATTTAAAAAAATGACAAAAGCAGCGTAATGTCTACTGGGTACATACCTTTTGTAATTATCATAGACCATTGTAAATCAATAATTCAAACATAAAAAATTATCAAACATAGATAAATGGAATATTTCAGGTCTGATTTGTACATTACATGAAACATTATTCTGTGGGAGTAAGGAACTTTACCAAATCCCTGTGTTTTCCACATATTTTACAGGCAAACACATACATATATGTAAACTCTGTCAAATATACATTTCAAAGTCTACTGATATCTTTTTTTATTGAAATCTCTTGTTGAATGTAAGTGGTTTCAAACATAGGAACACTGATCTTTTTCTGAGTGTAATTTTCTTGTGGCTCCAGCAATTTTTTTGTAATGCTGGAATTTTTGGCTGTATCAAAAGTTTTGGCATTGAGGTAGGAATGCATGTGCAAGTGTTTGCAGGTTAGGGACAGAATAAGGACTGGTGAAAGGAGTGGATTTCTACTGTGTCTGTATGAGCTTGTGCTGCATGTGTGAATGTTTCCAGGTTAGTGTTAGGGTAAGGTCTGGATGGGGGGTAAATTTATTGTTGTACATATGCATTGCTGAATGTGCAGTGTATGTGAGATAAGGTAATCTGTAGGACTGTGGTTAATGGAAGCACTATGGTTAGTTTTAGATGGTACGTAAGTGTACATACTGTTGAGATAACAGATAGAAGAGAAGGTTGTTTTCAACTGAATCTGTAACATGTAATGGGGATGTAGCATTCAGCATTTTCCAGTGATTCCACAAAGAAACATCTTTCAACTTCAGTATTACTCGTTGACGTCAGAAGATCAGTTTTAGGTTTTATTCATTTGCATATTCCTGATGGAGAAACTCCACAAGAGTAGAATGCTGTGTTGATATGCAAGTCAACATAAAAAAAATAATGTATAGCTAAATACATAGCAAGACTGTGTGGACTTATTGAATGTTGTCTGTTTTGTGAAGGACTAAGCCTCAGAAATGGATTAATGCAGGTGTATACATGATGGGAAAATGGAAAGGATTCCACAGCAATCAAATTGTATAGCAATTGCAGATCCCAACCTTAGTAAAAACTGCTTTAAAGGATGCCATGGAGTTTCAAGAAGACATGGCTGAATGTAACAATAACATTTTTAATATGATCAATAAAATAATTATAAAACAATCACAGACCACTATTTTTTTCTGTGTGGCAAACTTTGCTTTATGCTAGCGAGTATTGCTTTAGAGGGAAATATTTGTGCTAAGGGTCAGAAGTATTGTTAGGAAGTATCATTAGCAAGGTGACAAGAATAAAGATGAAAATATATATCCATAAAGCAGTTAGTGCCTAAAGCAGGCAAGATAGACAGTACATCTGAATCAGAAAATGAATAATGAAAAATATGACAAGGAATTCAATATTTAGAAGTCCATTATTTGATAAAAACATCACAGATATATGTGGGTCACTCCAGAAGTTCAGGAGTACAGGTAATGATAGAAGCAAAGAATCACCAGTATCTGCTTCTTCTGTGACTTATTATGTCAGTTTGCTTTCTCATCTATCTATACACAGGAGTGCTATGTGTTTAGGAGACCAGTGCTTTGGTTGACAGCCAGAAGTACAGGGTTGTTTTTGTGAACATCCAATTTTATCGAGCATACATTTTGTTGAATGTTTGCTTTGCCAGAAAAAAGGTAAGTGGAATGTATACTTGGTGGGTAGGTATGTGTCCATGTGCAAATGTGTGTGGGTTAGAGTTAGATTATAACCTAAGTAGTGACTTTTTTTTCTTTTTTGTGAATAAAGTTGATAATGTGATAGCTAGCTGCTTTGGCTGTTTCAGGTCTTGTTTCTTCTTTTCTTTTCTTTTCCTCTTTATAATGGTAGACTTCTTGGTACATGTACTGTCTGTGAATAACAAGTAGGCATTATTCTGCCTTTGCAGGATTAATGTGAATTTTATGAAGTATGGGAGTGCCTTCTGGATGAAAAGTGACTGACATTTTTATTTGCTTAAGCTGAAATACACTAGTATGCCTTTTGTACTTTTTTAAAGACGGTGAGGCATCTCAGGTGTACACACTCAATAAAGTGGATTCAAGTGCTGGATACAGAAGTCACATTTTAGATCAGGCTTTACAAACCAGGCAGAGGTCCTCTTTTAATAAGATATACGAAAGTATTTTTATTTTGGTAAATTTTAGACAAAGTATTTCTGCTAGGTATTGGAGATTTCTGTGTTTGAGAAGTGCCTGGTCATGCTGACTGTATATTACCTATTAGTTTATTTTTCAAAATCAGACATCTGAGATGAACACAATCAACAAAGTGGCTAAAATGTAGAGTAGGGAGTTACTTTTCAGATATTGTCTTACAGATGAGGCAGAGTTCCTCTTTTATTAACCTGTAATAAATAGAGTATAATTAAGTCTTTTTTTTAATGCTGGATAAAGCACTTCATCTGGGTATGGGAGACGTCTATGGATGAAATGTGACTGTGTTATCACTTGCACCAGACAAGCAATTATTCTGTCTTTGCAGGATTACTGGGAATTTCATGAGGTATGAGGGCTGTCTGGATAAAAATTATTGCCATTTGCTCCAGATAGATACTGTTTTCTGTAACAAATTTGAAATGTGTTAGTGTGCCCAATTGCTAATCACAATCAGACATCTAAGTTGTAAGACAATGAAAGTGAGCAGAACTGCTAGGTATGTAGACAGTTTTTTAATAAAAGTGATTTAATTCTTCTGTATGTGGTGTGACCTCATTATATCTAATAATAACAAATTGGCTATAACTTCTTTCACTTTTCATTACAGTTGAATAGCCATTTATTATATGCAGTGCTGATATCTTGTGAAGTCTAGGCAGGATGTATTTAACAGCAACTGATTCCTGGCACGGTGGCACAATGGGTATGATTGTCAACCCTGGTTGGATTCTTGGCTGTGATTTGGTTTAGTGTCTGCGTGACTTCCCCTGTCTAAGTGTGTCTTTTATCCAGAAAGGCTAATTTCCTATAAAGACCTGCCATAGGGGAGTCTGTTTGTTTCTCCAATGTGACTGTATTTAACTATGAAGGGTGGCAAAGAGGTGCAATGAGTGGCATACTTGTCTCACAGCAAGAAGTTCTCTGGTTTGATTCTTGGGTGGGGTGCCTTTAGTTTGCTATCTGCATATCTTCTTTGGGTTAGTGTGGATTTTCTCTGAGTACTGCAATTTCCTTCCAAGTATCTGCGGTGGTGCAGTGGTAGCATTGTTGCCTCACAGCAAGAGGTTCTCCCGTTTGATTCTCAGTTGGAGTGCGGGGAGTGCCTTCTGTGTGGAGTCAGCATGTCCTCATTGCGGTTGGATGGGCGTTTGAAAGACATGCATAAATGAGCGTGCCTTTGTTGAAGGTTGAATGTCGAGCTGGCACCTCGGCGTTCGTGAAAATCTACTGCCAATCATTAGTGGACCGGAGGTCCGCTGTGGTGACCCCTAACCAGGAAAAGCCGAAAGACAGCAACAACTGCAATTTCCTTCCAAATCCAAAACCCATGTGGTAGGTAGATCAACAGTTATAATTCGCTTGTAAGGGGGGAGGGCGAGAGAGACAAACAGAAAAAAGGCTGGCAAACTGTGTGTGCACGATTTGGCTAGTTAACTCTGTGGAGGTCATCAACTGTAGATGAAAAAGGCAGTTAATTGACACTGAATGTATAGATATGTATGGGTGGAAGCATTCTGTGTGTGTGTGTATCTATAGAAAAGATTATATTAGATTGTCTAGGGTTTGTCCACTGTCTACGAACAACCCAAAAAGTAAGACAATATGGATCATCAGAAAAGTAGCAATTTGGGTGGTGTGATTAATCCAGGATGGGGAGAAAAAAATAATGGAATTGTCGGTTGGGGGACCATTGTTGATGCTGGGGGAACTTGTGGATAGTAAAAGGGTGCAGTGGAGTTGGATTAACAGGTTATGATTTGGGGGAGCCAATGGCAGCAGAGTACATCTTATTGTCCTTTCCTTATGGCTCCATTTTACCTATCTCTGCACCTTCTGAACATTATGATAGTTACTTAATGAAAAAAGTAATGTATTTATCATTTGTGACCAAGGAAGAGTACTGATCCAAGTGCACTGGATTTCTGCTTGGCTTTGGAAAAGTCAGCACAAGGCAATAGTAGATAAAGTAGTAGTTTACATTATGGATGAAGACTAGAAATACAATATTAAGTCTAATATAGTGAGTGTGTTTGTAATACACTATCCAGCAGGCAAGAACTTTATATCATCATCACATATGTTTTCCTAACATAGTGGGAGTCTGTCTAATACAATATCCAGCATTAAAAAAAATTATAACACTATAATAGAAGTCTAATGTTTAACATCAGGATCTAGGCATAGAGCGCCAGGGGAATATATTTCCATAAGAAGAAGATATTTGATTAAGGCAAGAGACAAAAAATATAAGAAATGGATGTGAGGTTGAACTACAACTTTGAAAACTGAAATAAACAAGCTGGACAAACAGATTAATCATAGTGTGAGACAAGATCAAGAAAAAATTGAAGAAAATGTATATAAAGATATTGAGCATAATAGGAAACCTTTTTATAGATACATCAGATGTGGATGGAGTAAAGACATACAAACTGATAAACTGTGTGCAGATTCTAAAATTTATTCTCAGACACAATGGATTATAGATATATTTACAAAATATTATGCAAAACAGTTTGGCTCCACAAAAGTGGTGATAAGTTGTCCTAGTGACATCCAGGTAACCCCAGATACTGGAATCAAATTAGATTTTATTGAAAAAGAGCTGTGCAAACTGGATCCAAACAAAGCACAGGGAGGAGATGGAATTAGTAACAATGACCTGAGAATACTTCAGCTAGAACTTATGGTATCATTATATCTATTGTTCACTAAGTCATATAAATATGGGGAAATTCCTCAAGATTGGAGACACATGCTTATTAAACCTGTCTTTAAGGGAAAGGGGAGTAGGACAAACCCAGAATCATACAGACTCTTAAGTCTACTTTCATATTGTGGAAAAATAATGGAGAGGAGAAGGTAATATCAAATAAGTTATTGTCAGAACTGGATAGGTTGGGACTTGAGACCATATATCAGCATGCATATGTTGAAAATAGATCTATTACCACCTGTAACATGATGTTCTATAACAATATAATAACAGCTCTGAATGAAAAATTGTGCTGTGATGTAATTTATAAAGATTTAACTTCAGCATTTGATAGGATCATACACAAAACATGGATCAATAAATTAGTACAACTAGGCATTGATGCACTCATGATAAGATGGATAACTGTATGGCTTACAAATAGAACATGGCAAGTATCATACAGCAAATGGACAGATGAAATCCTTGGTTACAGTCAGGGTGTCCTACAGGGCTCAGTCCTAGGCCTTTACATGTTTACATTGTATCTTTGAGACCTAACGTTTTCATCTGAGGTGTTCTATAGTCTATATAATCAGATGACCTGAAATTGGGTAAATTGATTGCATGTGTTACAGATAAGGCATGTCTGCAAAAGAACTTGACTAAATTGACCATTTGGGCGGAGGAGAATAATATGCTGAAAAATACATCAAAAATTAAGCATATGAAATTTGGAAGACATAAATTGAGGGGGTAAATATTTTATACAGCACAGAGTGATTGAAACTGTAGACTCATTTAAGGACCTGGGTATATGGGTAGATTCATCTATGATTTTTTTTCTAATATCAACCAATTTGTTAATGATAGTTATAGAACTATAGGTTGTATAAAAAGATTTATAAAGCCTAGGAAATAAAAAAAGATGAAGTCATTGTTTGTTAGTTACATTATACCCAAGCTTGAATATGGAACAACAATACAGAAACCCTATAAGAAAACAAGCATGGGCAAACTGGAAAGGGTACAGAGGGAATATACCAAGTGCAACAATGGATGTGAAAATTTAAATTATCATGAAAGACTAACATATCTGAACGTGTACAGTGTATCTTACAGGTATCTAAGAGGAGATCAGAGAACCTATGTAGAAGATTCTATATGAATGAAAAGTGTAATAATTGGTTTTCTGAGAGAGTAGCTGATGCATGGAACAGACTACCAAATTACATTAAAGTAAGTACTAGTTTAGATATTTTTAAGATCAGCCTGGACACATATTATGGAAAAAAGTGTTTTGGTATATTGGCAAGCTACAAGGGAATTAATGCCTGTGCTTGAAATATTTATATGTATATATGTATGTATCTAAAAAAATAGAATTTATCCAAAATAAAGTTATACACAATTCTGTTGTTGTAGGTTAATTGTGACTATACCGACTGAAAGGATGATAAGGTGCATGGTGAAAGAAAGGTAGATCAGTGAATGAAGTATAACAGAGGGACAGGGGCTGTGATGGTGGGAATTGGGGGAAAGTGAGATAGAGAGATGGTGTGAAGGAGGGTATAGGATAGAGGGAGGTGAGAGAGAGGAATCTTACTTGGATGTACTGGAATTAAGAAATGCCTTGTGCAGAAAAGCATTTACAAATAGCTTTTGTGCGTAAACATTTCTTGAACTGATGTCTAAAACTGCAGGAGGAGGCGATGTCTCTTAAGAATGGGAATGTTTACCATATATGAAACACCATTATTGTGAAGCTGTGGTAGGTGGAGAGGAGATTTGGAAATGGGGTGTAAAGGACTGTGATCTAAGGTTATACGATACTGTTTCTCTGAGACAGTCAGCTGCTGTTAAAAATGAATAAGTCTTGGCATAAGAGTTTCCTGGATTAGGCAGGTGAGGAGGAGTGTGCATATTTCACTTATGGGAAGCCATTTAGCCTCAGTTAAGACTGACCATAGTTGTTTTGTTTGAAATATCTTTTTCATATTTGTTCATACATCCTTAAATGACCATGGAATCAATCTGAACATAGTGGTCCCAATATGTGACCACTGTGCAGTGCACTTTCTAAGATACAATAGTTTGCTTATGGTTGTTTATGTTTCAGATATGGGTATGATTATATTTTTCATGTTTTCATGTTTATTTCAATATCTCTGTGCTGAAGCATGGGAATACAATGTGCAGTAAGTCATTTTTGAGCTGGTGTTAGTCTAAATAAATTGGGCCCAACCAATGAATTCTATATAGCACACTTGCAGAGGTAATGGCTTGGTTATGTCTCAGATCATAACATTGTGTGAATATCTAACATGACATCATTGAGGGTGAGTTCTCAGGTTGAAGCCACCATCAATTTGACCAAGTTGCTCACATATATCACTGCTAACTAATATGCCAGTAGAATATAGTGGTTTATTGACATTTAAGATATGAAAATATTTACTTTTATATTTTGTCAATATCTTAGTAAAAGAGCAGGGCAACATAATGGATGAGACACCATAAGGATGTCTGTATCAGTCCATGTGATTCGGCTTCAGTGCAAGACCTCTAACAGACATACAGAAATATAAAGGTTTATACTTCTGAAGTGAAAATGATGATTTTCCATATTTTTGTCAATACTGCTGTAAGAGAACAGGGCAACATGAGGAGTGATTTGTCATTCTGAAGGTGTTATCAACCTAGACAACTTGAGCTGACCATGACTTTTGAAATATTCACCTGCTAAAAAAAAAACATTTTGTGTATGTTTCAGGTATTAAATTATGATTTTTTTTCATACTTGTGTCAATATCTCTATAGGGGGCAAGTCAACATGATAGGTGATGTTTCATTTTGAAGCTGTTATTAGTCTGGGTAAATTGAGCACATATGTATATGTATTTTATATATGTATGTGACATGCAGCTGCAGAGATATTCTGATTTCTGTACATTTCAGATATGAAATTATTATTTTTCAAACTTTTATCTACAGCTCTAGAAAGGAGCATTGGGAAGATGAATGATAATGCTTCATTTTGAGGATGATATCAGTGTGATTAAATTGTCTACTGACATATGATCACAACCTAGTGCAGTTGCAAAGCTATAACAGCTGGCAATATGAGAAATGTGATATCTTTCATATTTTTGTCAATATCCTAGGAAGATAATATCTAAACATATAATTCATGCTGACATTACAGGTCTCCATTTGCTATGTTATCAAGATATGGCCACTAGTCTCATATGAAAAAAAATATGTATAAAATTTGGTTATTTGCCAAGTATAAAATCATAAGTCACAACTGCAATGTCAACACTTAAACCATTGCAAAGGTGTTTGTGTGCTGACCAGTTTTCATATTTATCCTTTTTCTGTTATGCACATTCATTTTAAGCATTCATTTTAGAAAAAGAAACTCCAAAAATAGTTTGGGATGCATTATTGTTCCTATGGGAGATGTCACAGCCAGCATTCCTGTGTACTCATGTGTGCTATACATGCGGGTGTGTGTGTGTGTGTGTGTGTGTGTGTGTGTGTGTGTGTGTGTGTGTGTGTGTGTGCACATATGGAAAGATATAGATACAGATTTTTATTCATATTTTTTCTGTATAGAAAGACTGCCTTATAACAGCTGTGGATGATTATGCATATTGTGGAATGGTATAGACATTGCCAATTACAATTCTCTCCCCCTTTCTCTCTCTCTCTCTCTCTCTCTTTATATATATATATATATATATATATATATATATATATATGTATGCATACACACACACACACACACACACACACACACACACACACACACACACACACGCACACACACACACAAATGTATTTATATATATATAAAATGTAATGCAGACTTATTCAGATGTCAAATGCAACAAAGAACAATATATCTTCAATGTCATGTTCCTATTTGAAATCACATGCATGAGAATGACTCCTGAGATTTCTTGTTTAATTTGAGGAAACAAGTAACTTTCTCAAAATAAGTACAAATATTTAGTATGCAGTTAATTATCCATGGAAGCACAAGCGATATTATATTTATTAGGCTTTTTTTTAATCTTTAGGAAACTATAACTGATTCAGTGACAACTATTGCACCCTGACAATAGCTCTTCATACCTGTTTGGTTAGCGCATACAAGTATTAGTGTACTATTTTCTGTTGCAGTTCCAGTGGCTCGAATTCTGACTCCGCTAAAGGATACCCAAGTAACAGAAGGAGAAGATATTCAGTTCACCATTGAGCTATCGGCATCTGTGATGGGTACATGGTTTTTAAATGGTGTTCAGCTTCAGGAAGACAAGAAACATGCCATCAAACATTCAAGGACACATCATTCCCTGCTCATTCGAAATGTTCAGATTGAGGAACATAGAGGAGAAATTATCTTTGTTGCTTATGGTGTAAGGGATTCGGCTGTATTAAGTGTAAAAGGTAAGTAAGTTTTTATGAAGGGAAAACCCCCAATGTATGATCAGTGTGTTATTTACTTTCAACACTAAAAAAGTAGCTGAACAATAATGTGTTATGATGCTAATGATTTAAGGAAAATTTGTATTTAAAAAGATCAATATTATACTGCCTACCCTGAGTTTAATGAAAAAAATATGAATCAGGAATAATATGGTTTACAGAGATAAAGTCTTGTCTACAATAATTATCTTATCAACAGTCCTTTATGCAACAGAACATTAAACAATGAACTCACACGCTCAATGAAGATTTAAATTAAGTCTTAGCACCAGACATTTGTGTCAATCAATTTATTGTGCTTTAGCTGTTTGTTTTGCTATTTCTTGTGCATTAATGCTCTGCTTTGCTATTTCCTGTGCATTAACTGTTTGTTTTGCCATTTCTTGTGCATTAACTGTTTGTTTTGCCATTTCTTGTGCATTACGTGTCTGCTCTGCTGCTCTTGCCCCCTGATTGACAATAAGTAATGCACTTAAGAATGGACAGCTGCTAGTCTTTAGAAGTGAAGAGTACATGCACAGCATAAAAACATACTTCATGATGCAGTAGGTACTTTGGGCAGAGTCGCCATTTATTGCAATTAAACACGCAAGTCCCTGTATAAGATGGTGCAGTGCTGCATTTCATTGTGCTGTGGATTAAGCAGCACTCTCTACAATCTCCACGGTGCCTTGTACACAGACTTTCTGTGTATGCCTTGAAAGCACCGGTGATCTGCTTCTATTGTGCTTCGACCTCAAAAATATGCATACAGTTTCTCTTGTCCATACATTACTGTTAACAGTTTTACTCTGTTTCAGCATGTCTTTTCTGTGCATTTATAAATGCTTCTGCCCTACAGGCAGCTGATGTATTTCCCCTCTAACATCACTGTTCCTTTAGCATTCTGATTTGTACCATCTTGGACCACAACAGACTTATGAGCATCATACCAGTCCAACAAAAGTACTTCTGTTATTTATTTATTTATTTATTCACATTTGATTTCCGGAAAGTCTGACTGGGTAGACGCCCATTTTCAGAGAAGGCCCAGGGAGAAAAGCTCCAAATTATTACAAAACATAGTTTACAGTCTTCAATAAATCAAAAAATCTCTAGTTTAAACAATTATAACAAATTAGACATAATATAAAAACATTGGTTAAGTATCAGTACAAGTTATGTAGCAATCATTTAATATTTAGAGACATTTTAGAGAGATTATAGAGAAATCAAAGGTAAATTGGTCTAATACAAACAGGAAATGCAATATGAAGTGAGAAAAAAACAGGCTTATGGTATATTTAGAGTGATTATTTCACGACGAATGTTGGGAGCAACAACAGACTCTCTTTATGAGGGAAAGGCCATACTGGGGCACGAAATATCAATGTGGTGATTCATTTGGTGGATTTATATCCATAAGAAGACTTTTGGTTTTGACTTGATGTACTGTGGTTTAATCGTGCTTAAATAACTTCCTGCCTGTCGGCTGCCTTTTGAACCTGGTTTGGGGAATGCAAACAATTAGACTGTTGAACTTATGTTGCCATTTGTTTTTTATTACCAGTCATATTATTACAACTAAGGGATTTTTATTAATCATTTTCATTCCAGTATACTACACCATTGGGATTTATGTATGCTTAGAGGCTAAATTAGAGAATTATAATTTTGTTGTTGGACATTTATCTGAACAGTGAACTTGGCCAAGAGTGTTTGATGCCTTTTCTAATAACAGGGGTACTTTATGTGTATCTTTACAATATTTTCAACAAATATTTAATGGTGTGCCCTCTACTGATGTCTTGTACATATTTCATGGAGTGTAATTTTGGTTTTTAGTTTAAACCAGCCATTGTCTAAGAATACAGGCAACGGGTAAAATCAATAGGACATTGGGATTAATATTTCTTGTACCTAGAAAACCAACCTATTGTGAACCATATTATGGTGTTTCAATTATGATACATATTGAATATTGTGGTTGTTACTTTTAGGGCCATTTTTTGGTTATTGTTGTGTCGACTGGCATGGTGGGTTACACCTTGGTGGTTGACACAGTCATTTAACCTTAGCATCTGTATCCTTAACATATGGAGTTTGCTTTATATGAATGGATAGGTTACAACTAACATCATACATACAGGGAACAGATTATAGCTTTGGTTTATAAGACTGAGTCTAGCATGGTTCATGCCTCTATATATAATATAGGTCCTTATTTTTCTGCTTTTTGAGTCCAATTTATTAATTAATTGGGTATATCATTATTTCAGTATGATAATTTTGGTGAAGGATTAGGATGGTGGATGTATTTTTCACATAGATATCACACTTCCCTTTATGTAAATTAGGTCAAGACTATACTTTATAACTGTTTATATTTTTCCTCCTCTATGTGTTCTCTGATATATAGGCAGCTAACTGTTTTTCAAATCCTGATATATTGATTCTTATGTATATATTATATCCCTCCTTTCCTGTAATTTGGAGCCTTTATATATATTTTCTTATGGGGGATTATACTCTTATGGGTAGTTGTGTTTTCAGGTTCACCCAATTTTTGTATTGGATCACAGTCTGATGATATGCAGGATATTTGTGAGTATTTTTAATGAGAATACCCTGTGAAATAAATATAGTTTGGTCTTGAACATTGTATTCCCGACATAGCACTACCATGTGGATATCCTTGCTTATAGATGGTATGAGCTATTTTTGTCGAGGGACCCGAACATATGAGTAACATAGCACCACCTCATATGGAATGCCCAATTTGGTGGGAGCTACTATAGTGCTCTAGGCTCCGTATTGATTTCTAAAGTTGGTCCTTTATTACTATTGGTAGAGTATCTACTTCATTTTACCAGGGGGTTGATACCCTTTTCTTTACTTTTATTATCAAATATAAGATTAGATTTGCTTGTTAGGATGGACCTCAATCAACTACTCAGGGGTATATCCTCGGACAGAGATGATTTAGGCATTTTTGGTGTTAGGACTCCCATTATGGGTTCAGAAGGGAATGAGCATGTACCATTGGAGTTTGATTGTCAAGACTTGTTTAATCAGTTGTCTAGAAGTATGAAAAACAAGAGCCAATGTTTGGCATTTATGTTTATTTAAAGCCTATTTGTCCAAGAACATCAGTCCCAGGGGATTACGGTTGAGGATCCAACCACTGGTCAATAACATTGATGAGGAACTGCAAAAAGAATGGGAAGGCATACAACAAAAAGCATCAATGGGGTTTGTACAGGCCTTAGCTTCATATCATGACCGGTGCATAGATGCTGGTATATTGGAAGTTACTAAGTTGTGTGAACAATCCAAACAATTTGAGGGCCATAAGAATTATTCAACATGTTTACAACAATTAGCACATGATTTATTAGCCCTAGAAAAACAGCTTAAGGAATGCAAGGTGCATAAATTCAACTGGGATCTTACGGATTATGAAAAAGGGAGACCATTTGGCCCATTTAAAAGTGTAAAATTTTCGAATGTTGGGTTTAAGTCCAATAAAAGAAAACGTCCAAGATCTATATTAAGGAAAACCTGTTGTTCATCTATGGGTACATCAGGGGATGAGTCTTCCTCTTATACAGATTCAGAAGTAGCACCGGGGATAACCTCACCCACACCAAAACGTAATAATACTAGTACAGATTTCCCTTTAGGAAACCCAAACACAGGGAGGGACGTAAACACAAGAAACATAACAAACGTGGAGACTTTGCTCCAAATCATGAGCAACAAATAGGAACTAATAATGTCCTCAATATTTCTTCTCAGCCCCTCACTCCTGAACAACTGGATTTACTCAATACAGGCCTAACTCTTGTACCGGCTTTCTTTGTGACAGAAAATGATTTTGTGCCGGATTTATATTCCTTTGGGAGAACATTGAATTTGAAATTATTTTTTGATGCTAATAATGAAACTTAAACTACTGATCATGTTTTTTATTTTCAGAGATCGAATTTTGTGCCACCTATGCATCTGGTGGTACAATTATTTCTACACAGTGCTCTCAAAGATTTACACACTTACCATGGAGAAACCCGGATTAAATCACATAATCTCTCAAGGACTCAACAAAGGGCACTCATGGAACTCAAGTCCAATACTAGTATTGTGATTGTACCGGCTGATAAAGGGGGTGCTATTGTGGTGATGGATTTTGATACTTATAATAATGAAGTCTTTAGACAATTGTACAACCATATGTTTTATATGGTTATGCCATTGAATCCCACTAATACTTTTAAACGTCAGATTGATGACTTTCTTAAGTTGGCTGTGGATGAAGGGATCATATCTAAGAACACTGCTAAACATCTTACGGTTGCCAGTCCCAAAAGGCAAAATTTATATTTGCTTCCCAAGATCCATAAATCATTAACCAACCCCCTGGAAAGACCCATTGTTTACAGGAGGGAATCATTAACAGAACCCTTGGCAATCTTTCTTACACAATATTTAAAACCCTTGTTGCCCTTGGTGAGACCGAGAATACGGGATACTACAGAATCTTTACAAATATTAACAGATGCCCAGATTGAACCCCATTGGTATTTCTGTACTCTGGATGTGACCTCCCTGTATACAAGCATTCCATATTGGGCTGGCCTCATGGCCATAGAGTATTGGTTGGGTGTGGCGGAAATATATCCTCCAGGCTTTAACACTTTGTTACTTCTCATGACAGAACATGTCTTGACTAAAAATGTTTTTTACTACCAGAACAGATGCTTTTGGCAAACCAGAGGTACGACAATGGGGGCATCTTTTGCCCCCATTTATGCCGATTTATTCATGGCATATGTAGAACAATATATTATATATGACCCCTCACATAATCTGTTTTTGCCAGAAATGGACATCTGGCAACGTTACCTGGATGATTGTTGGCTTATTTGGAAGGGGGATTTAGAATATCTTTGAGAATTTGTGGAATACCTGAATGAACATAAATGGGGATTGAATTCACCTGTACGCATGATCTAAATCAAATCACGTTTTTGGATGTTTTAATTACCAAAAATGTGGATGGTACCTTGGAAACACAGGTATTTCACAAGTTTTCTGAATACAATTCCCTCCTACATGCATCTAGCCATCATCCGCCATGTCATTCAGAATATACCCAAGTCTCAGTTTAAGAGAATTAAAAGCATCTGTTTTGGCAATGACAAATATGAACATCACAAAATGGACATGGTCAGGAGATTTAAGGAACGGGGATACAAACCAGGTGTGATTACCATGGCCTGCAGGGAGGTCAGTGGTATGGCCAGAAAGGAATTGTTAGAATATAAACGTAAGGTTAATGAGATTTCCCCCATTAGATTAATTACTACATATGGGCGCAACACAGGCATTTTCTGTGATGTTATACAACAAAATTGGAACATCTTTCAGGACAGATGTAGATTTGGATTTAGGAGGGGTAGGACATTATTATCCCACTTTAATCGTTACAAGTTGGCAACCCGGGTGGTTGCTCCCAACATACAGTCAACTCTTATGGGTGATGCACTTCAGGGTTGTTACAGTTGTGGTCATTGTGTTCCCTGTAACAGACTAAATCATACCAAAATGTTTACCAGTCAGGTTTATGACATCAAATTTTTTGCTAATTGTTCATCGGACTGGGTAATATATTTAGCTACTTGTTCATGTTTGGCCTTTTATGTGGGCCAAACGTCCAGGCCTGTGAAGTTTAGGATCAGTCAGCATCTAAGTGACATCAAATTGAAGAAGTACACAAATGCATTATATAAACATGTGGTTACTCACCCTTCAGTATCATTTAGATTCACTATCATTGATATTATCAAGGGGGACAGAACACATAAAACTGGCTAGCACAACATATTAAATAATGAAGAAAAAAGATGGATTATAAAGCTAGGTGCTTTAATTTCTCCTGGGCTAAATGAAGTTTTGTGAGCAGCAAATGGGTATTTCTTTTTTATGGATGGGAGGGTATATAAGGAGTGTGGATGCTTTGTTCTGGTTACACTGAGGAAGGCTTGAAATGTATGCTGAAACCGATCTGTCTGTGATAACTTTATAATAAAGTTACACTCTATACACCTTGTGCTGGCTTTTGTTTTTGGGAGAAAGTCAGCGAAGAACATTTGATAGAAGAAAGGAAGTAAGTGAAGAAGGGAGAGTAAGGAGTTATAAGGAATGAAAAGGTACTTCTCATTTAGGGATATAGTTTATCCTGGTTTTTAGCAAGAAAAGAGTCAGATTTTAGCTACAAAGTCTTTCACAGTGGTTTTGAAAGATGGGAGGCAAGGAGGGCATTGACCTGATGGATACAGGAAAGAAGTTCCAGGCCTTAGCAGCCTTGTACGAGTACAGAATGCCCAGTAGATGCTCAATGGACCAAATGGGAACATAGTTGTGTAGAATGTTTTTAGCGCTGCACAGGCAGATGGATGCTGGATAATTTTATAGGTGGTAAGAAGCTGTGTATATATTAGTTGATGAGGTGTTTCTAACTAATTTAAGCTTTTTAGTGCTATACAGTGGTAGGTTCTGAAACAGGCATTTGCTGCAAATTTAGCAACTTTGTTATATCATTTGTTCAAGTTTTAATTTTTCTGAAGTGTGGAGGTTAGTAAGGATGGGAACGCCATAAAGAAGATTGGGGAGGAGATAAGCAGTGGCAAGTGTAGTTTTAGTTATGTCAGTAAGAAAGTTTTTGGCTCTGTAAAGCATCCCTAGTTTTTGATGCATTTTTCTTATGCAATTTTGTATATGCAGGTCGATCGTAAGCTTATCATACATTATCACCCCTAATAATTTGCTATGAGAAGTGACTTCAATGGTTAATTTATCAAGAGAGAGGACTTTAAATCTGTTTTTTTCATGAGAGGGATTTGGGGAAAAAATAATAGTTTGGTCTTTTTTTGGCTTGAGCTTGTGTTGTGAGTTATGAAGCCATGTTTCAGTGGCTATTAAAGTTTCCTGAGTAATATTTTGGAGGTGTACCATGTTGTCAGATGTACAAATCAGAGTGGAATCACCTGCACAATGATTTACGAAAACAAAACAAAAAATAATTAAAATAAAGGAGATCTGGCAGTTGTTTTCTGAGGTTTAAGGAACTTGCTTGCTAATAATGAAGGCTCAGGGTTTGACTCTGTGCAAAGTCACTTAACTCAGCAACACTCTAACAGTACTGGTATAGTTTATGGTTTGAAATGTCCTGTGGTAAGGTATACATAGGGGAAAGTGAAAGAAGTTTCAAACAAAGATTGAAGGAACATATTAGAGATGTTAAGAAGGGTAAAGAAGAAAGTCCTGTTGCATTACATTTTAAAGAATTTCACAGTGGAAATATACAAGGTTTACAAGCTACAATTCTGGGGCAAGTATAAAAAATGTATGATTTTGATATTAAAAGACAACTTTGGAAGTTAGAATCTATTTTAATTTTGAAATTTAATACTTTAATTCCATATGGAATGAATCAAGAATGTCATTGGAAATGTTTTCTCTAATTAATTTAAGTCTGTGATTGGTTAATTGTTTGCAATTATACTATTTAAAGACAGAATATGTGAAGTAGGGATATACTCTGTAAAGGCTGAAGAGCCGAGGCACTAGAGGAGTCTACATTTTATGCTTTGTGTTTGCTGCTAACCAGATTTTATTGGATCCAGTGTGTGCTTATTTTACCTGTATTGTGGGACTACATTGTGTGGATCAACTACTGGACTGGAATTTTAATAAAATATTAAGGTAATCACTGGCTTCTTTCCTTGTGTGGTGCTAAAGTGTAGTTTTAGTTGCGCTGGTAAGAACGTTTTTGGTTCTGTAAAGCATCCCTAGTTTTTCTTACCCACTTTTGAATATACAGGTTAAATGTAAGATCATCATCCACTATCACCTGTAACAGTTTGCTGTGAGAAGTAACTTCAATGGTTGCATCATCAAGAAAGAGGACTTCAAATTTAGTTTTTTCATGAGAGAGGGATTTTGGGGGAAAAAGTACGAGCTTAGTCTTTTTTGGGTTGAGCATGAGCTGTGAGTTACAAAGCCATACTTCAGTACTGTTAAAGCTTCCGGAGTAATTTTCTGGAGGTGCACCATGTTGTCAATTGTGCAAATGAGAGTGGAATCATCATTGTATTGTATTAGGGTGGCCTGTTGTGTGGATGTATAGAGGGTGTTGGTGAATGTTAAAGAGGAGCGGATCAAGGACAGAGCCTTGTGGTACATCGGTTGTGACCATGAGTTTACAAGAGAGCGAGGAGTGCCATTTTACTGACTGATACCTATTGGACAGGTAGCTTTTGAACCACACAGAGACCTAGTGAGGACATTTGAAGCAGAAGATTGTTGTGACAAACAGTGTTAAAGGCTTTAGACAAGTCTAGAAATAAGGAGGAGACTAGTTTATCTCTAGCTTTATTGACAGTATCTATATAGATTAGAAGGCAATGCTAGCATTATGGGAAGGACATGAAACATGTTATGTAGGGGATAGGAGATCTTCCTGCAACAGATAGTCTAGCAATTGTTTCTGAATACATTTTCAAGTATTTTGGCGAGGGGCTATAAGATTGCTATAGGTCTAAAGTTATTAATGTCTAATAATTTTCTTCCTTTGTGCAGAGGGATAGTGTGTGATTTTTTTTCCAGAGAGAGGTAATGTGGGATTCCTGGACTGATGTATTTATAAGGACTGAGACAGGATAGGCAGTGCTATTGGCTGATACTTTAAGTGTTCGCTTGAAAGGTCATCAGCTGAAGAAGAGCACAGTTTAAGTTTGAAAGTAGTTTTATATAGGATGTAGGCACAGGTTTGAAGGTGAAAGTGGATGTATTGATATCTGGCTGCTGGGCAGGGGTGAGATTAGACATTGAGGAATCCTAGGTTTGAGATGCTATACTCTCTATAAAACAAGAGTTAAACGGTATTGCAGTTTCAAGTGGTAAGTTATCTGGAGAGGGGTCTGGGTTGAATTTTTGGCTGGGAGTTTATATTTCGTTAATGGATGTCCAAAATATTTTACAGTTGTGTTTAGTATTATTCTAAAAGTTATTATAGTATAGTTTTTTGTCATTATTTATTTGCTTTTTAGTACAATTGTGAAGCATTCTGAAGTTTTCTAGATAGTAAGGTATTTTATATTTTTGTCATTCTTTCTTATGCTTCTTACATTTATTGCAGCAAAAATTATATCACCATAGTTGGGTACTAGCTGTTATGGGGTTAGAGAAGTGTGTGGGAGAGAATTATCTTTGCATTCATTGTGATAGGTGGGGCCAGAATTAAGGTGTATATCTCCTCCTAGAAATATTTTACTACAATAGGGAATTATGCATACTTGCTTGGAAAAGATTCTTGCACTTAATTTTCTTTTTGTTTGAACTGAAGTTCAGTTAATAAGTCTATATTTGGAATAAAGGTGAGAGGCAATATTAAACAGGCTTGATGCATTGTGTGGAGAGTGTAAAGGACAAGTATGGATAGATGGTTGGGACAGAGAGAGATGCTGTGAAATATTATTCAGTCATGGTAGGATGACAGGTGGCACAGTAGGAAGACAAGAATAGAAGATAAGCTGCAGATAGGTAGCATAATTAAGTACAGGAATCAATATTTCATAGATGCCAGGTAGTGAGGAAGTAGCAATGAAGAAGAAAGCAAGAAGTTGCAGGGAAGTAAGAGATTTAATGATGGTGGATTCTGAAAGCTGGTGGAGGATCGGTAAGGAGAAAAGTATTTTCTTTCAAAGAAGAGTGTTGGGTTTTTTGGTATCTTCTCTGGAATGTAAGGAAAGAGTGGTATGAAAGGCTAGAATATAATGATGCAGTCAAAAATAAGAAGAAATGAGTGTTTATTTTGGAAAAGTAAAAGATACACTGTGGAATAGATTGGTACTATTAGGAACGGTTGTTATTATGACTGGATATAGTGCAAAGCAGCATGGGGGAGAGAAAGATAGTTGGGAGTGGGGCTAAAAACGAAATGGAGATAGGGAAGTAGGAAACAAGAAACAGAAGTATATGTATAGAAGTAGTAAGGTTATTTGGGGAGGGTTTTTGAATAATAGTCATAGGTGAAATGTGCGTGTATGAAGTATAATAGTAGGGTAAGAAAGGGTGGATGGGAACTGGAGGTAGGGTAAAGCAGTGAAGCGAAATCAAGAGTAGAAAGGCTGAGCGTAGTGGGCTTCCTACCCTCGGGTCAACTTACAACTGACAGGAATCAATTTATAGCCAGTACAAAGCAATTAATAAAGAGATGTGAAGTGAAGCAGGTTTTCTGTCATTTCCTTGGGCTAAATAACTGGTATATGCAGTAAAATCTACTGGTCAAGAAAAAGAGGTCAGTAGCCAACTTAGTAAGAGGTCCTCAGAGTGCAAGGTCTATTTCACAAAGACTTTCAATGACAGAGTAGGTTTGAATTTAACTAATTAAAGTTAATACATAGCAAGGTTCATCATGATGCATTTCCTTACATTATACAATGACAAAACTCTCAGTAAACTTGTAGGAATAAGGTCTTGTGACAGAGCTCCTGCAGTATCAAGGTTAGATTTAGTGACTGCAGGCTATTATGCAATGACAACATTTTCAGTAAACTTGTAGTAGTATGGCCTTGTGGCAGAGCTCCTGCAATAGTGAGGTCAGATGTAGTGACTATACAATGACAAATTTCTCAGTACACTTGTAGGAGCTTCTAGGAGTTAGGGACTTGTGGAACAGCTCCTGCAATATCCAAACTGGATAGGTTGGGACTTGAAACCATTTATCAGCATGCATTGTTGAAAATAGATCTATTACCACTTGTAACATGATGTTCTATAAGCTATGAATGAAAAATTGTGCTGTGATGTAATTTATATAGATTTAAGTTCAACATCTGACAGGGTCATATACAAAGCACTGATCAACAAATTAGAACAGCTAGGTAACAATGTAGTATTGATAAGGTGGATAGCTGCATGGCTTACAAATAGGACATGACAAGTATCATACAGCAACTGGACAGGTGAAATCCCTGGTTATAGTCAGGGTGTCCCCCAGGTCTCTGTCCTAGGCCCTTACTTGTTCAGATTGTATCTTTTGGACCTAACTTTTTCATCTGAGGTGTTCTACAGTGTATATGCAGACGACTTGAAATTGAATAAACTGATTACATGTGTTACAGATAAATTATGCCTGCAAAAGAACTTGACTAAATTGACTACTTGGGCATGGGAGAATAATATGCTGATAAATACATGAAAAAGTAAGGCATATGAGATTTGGGAGACATAAATTGAAAGGTGAATATTTAATGCAGCACACAGTGATTGAAACTGTAGATTAATTTAAGGACCTGGGTATATGGGTAGATCCAGCTTTGAGTTTTTCTAATCATATAAACCAATTGGTTAATGATATAGAACTATAGGTTGTATAAAAAGATCTATAAAGTCTAGGAAATCAGATGAAGTCATTGTTTGTTAGTTATATTAGACGCAAACTTGAGTATGGAACAAAAATATGGAAACCTTATAAGAAAACAAGCATGAGTAAACTGGAAAGAGTACAGAGGGAATATACCAAGGGCAACCTTGGATGTGAAAAATGTAAGTTACTATGAAAGACTAAAATATCTGAACTGGTACAGTGTTTCTTATAGATAACTAAGAGGAGATTTTATTCAAGTATATGGGACATTTAAAGACAACTACATCTGGGAATGTTTCAGGTTATCAAAAAGTACTAGAGAATCATCAGATAACCGATGTAGACGATTCTATAGGAATGGGAAGTGTACTGATTGGTTCTCTGACAGAATAACTGATGCATAGAATAGACTACCAAATTACGTTAAAGCAAGTACTAGTTTAGATATTTTTTAGAACACCCTGGACACTTATTATGGAAACATATGTTCTGGCATATTGCAGGCTAGAAGGACATTAATGCCTGTGCTTGAAATATTTTTATGTATGCATGTATCAAGGTCAGATATAGTGACTACAGGCTCTGCTCTATGAAGAAAGTTAATGACTGAGTGTAAGAGGAGACAGCACTTAATTATTTGAGGCAACACTTAATTTGAGGATTTCAAATGTATGTTCTTTTTCATAGCACCATTTCAAAACTACATCTTACTCATTCCAAAAAGGGTGGTTTCCTCAGCCATGTTATGTATAAATTTAACAGATATTGTATAATTTCTAAAAATCTCATTAATGCCTGTTTATGTTCTGGCTTTGGCATTTGCACTGCTACTCTGAACATCCCTGAGCCTAACTTCACTCTTTGTGACATTAGACTATGACCCACATGTATGCTTCATAGTTGTCACCCTTATTTATTTTATCATCATGCTGTCTGTCAGTATGTTTAGTAGCTGTAACATTAGGTCATGTTTTTCTTGTGTCTGTTCCTGCACAAATTAATTCTCTATTATATTTAAAACCAAGGTGCTATGGAGCATTAATTTATAGCTGCCACACAAGATCCCTGTACCCCAGCCTGGTCTCCTGTGAGCTCTCCCTAACATTTATTGATTCCTTCTCAAAAGCAAATAATAATAATAATAATAATAATATCTTTTTTTAACAACAGATTGCCTTTCATTGTCTTTGTAATGTGTGATTACATGATATTTTGTAAGACCACATGATTTTTATTGCTATATTTAAAGTGCTTATGAAAAGGAATTGTAGACTGAAGTCCAAATATCTTAAGTGGGAAAAAGCACAAATTATTATTAAAAAGCAGTGACTGTTGCCAACTTGGCATTCTTATTTGGTCTTTATTTTTTTATTTTTTTTTGTTTTGTTTTGTTTTTAGTTAAACTCCTCAAGTTCATTGTGTGTAGTTTGATACAAAAAAACAAAGCACATATTAGTTTCTGACTCAACTTAATATGCTGAACTCTTAGAGGCCTCAGGATAAAAAACAGGGCTGTATACATTAGAGTGCATCTAGTCAGAGTAAAGTTACATTTTTATATGTACCTGATATATGTAAATGAAAACAAACTTTAATGCTAAAGGCACTATTTTGAGACATGGATTGCTTTTGTAGTACATCAATTAGGGCAATTTATAATTAATTTAGGGCAATGCATATACACCATACAGTAGATCTCATTAAGATATCAAAGAATACAGTTCCAAAAATAACTTATAATACATTACAAACTAAGCTGTAAGTTTCAGGGGGCATTCTATAGAACAATTTTTTCATTCTTCAGCATACTCCTTAGTGTCTCACACTGATTGGGCAAGTGCCTCTCTGGGGACATTTCCTACAAAAAAGAAATATTTTTCCAAATGTGGCCTTGCATGATGGAATTGTTTCTGAGATAATCTATAAGCACAGGACACATTCATGACCAAATAAATAATTTACCTGATGTGATTTGCCATCTGTACCTATTTTACAGGTAACAGATGAATTGAGCTTTCCTATGCATCAGTACCTGTTATGTTTATTCTAGCTTTGATCTAAGGGAAATTTCTGTCCATATCAACTCATCCTTACTTTTGTATAACCTGTGACTTCACCTAAAATTTTACTTTTTTTTTTTGTCTTTAACTTAAGTCCAGTTTTATATCACTGTACACCTATGTAATTAAAGTTAA
>NC_056728.1:74612322-74679822 GCF_019279795.1 Protopterus annectens
TTAAGTGACCACTGAAAAGTTTAGCCCCGTCTCCCAAAAGTATTATGAGTTTTTTAGTAATAAACGACCAGGATGTTCCCGCGGTCGGGGTTTGCCACAGCTAATGCACAGTACTCTCTTTCACCAGTAATTCCACAATTATCTTGTTCACCAATAAATCCACGCTGAAGAAAATTTTTTCAAAGTTCCACAGCTATAATGGATATTTATTCTTTAAAACAGACACGAAAAAAACACACAGTCAACAGTTCAACAGTTTACCCGGGTTTCGTCCTCCAAGACGAACTTCATCAGAATGAATAATCTAATTACTCCATCACTTAAATCCACAGGTCCACCTAATTATTCAATTAAATCATTACTAAACGTATTACATTAATCGTATTAACTAAAAATGTAAAAATGTTAATAAACATAATTAATATAAAACATATATATATATATCTTTTTTTAAAAAACTTGACTTCATATGAAGAATCATATGACTAAATAAAAACTACAAATAATAATGATGATTGAACGAATCTATGTTCATAATGGTATTGTATCAAATTGTGTGATATATAATATCCATGAATATATTATATCAAAATATATGTATATGTATATGGTACCCTTATTCTATTAAGGCCATTAAGTATTATATGTATGCATACGATATGAGATGACTTGTACTGTTTTATTTATCACTCCTTTTGATTTCCATGAAAACCTATACATTTCCCAATCTAGTATATTATTATATAAATTTGAATAACAGATATATTCTACCTCTCTAAATACTGATTAAATTATGGGAAACATAAACTTGTTTACCATTAGGGTATATTAAACTACATTATGACCTACCCTTAATGTGATTCTTTCTAAGAATGGGTTTGATGGTACAATATTCATTCAACCCTGGCCAATTATGGGCATTTAATAGAATCTGCCATCTTAATTCCTGCACATCCAAATCATATTTTGTATATCTTCCCTGCGCATCATATGGTATATGCTCAATGACACAAAATTTAAACTTATGGTTTGTATATAATTGAATATGTCTAACTAGGGCATTCGTGGTTTTCATATGCTGGATATCTAGTAGGTGTTCTTTAATTCTACTCCTAAATTTTCTACCAGTCTTCCCTATATAAAATGCTTTGCAATGTTGACAAAGTGCAACATATATAACATTCGAAGTGTGACAATCAAAATGCCCTTTAATTTTTATATTATATGAGTTAACCATAAGTTTTTCTTTTGTGCCATTGATATAATTATATGTTGTACATCTACCACATTTAAAATTGCCTATGGGTCTGTTGGTTTTATGACAATGTGGATAATAGGCTCATACTAAGCTTATGTTTAAGTGACCACTGAAAAGTTTAGCCCTGTCTCCCAAATGTATTATGAGTTTTTTAATTTCCCCTAGTAAGTGGACTGCCCTCATATACTCTAAGTGTGAATTACTATCTCGTATCCCATCATCTAGTATGGTTTTGAAGGCTGCTAGGGAATTATTCTGTTTAGTGTATAACACGAGTCAATTCCAAAAACAGGCAATGCATTCAGTTAAGTGTATTTTGTGCCAGCAAGAGCAGTTAATGTGGGTGTGGACAATTAGATCCTAAAAGAGGTGGTTTGCTGAATCACTGGTTCTGTGGAAATAAAGGAGATCAGAAAGTATGGGGTCTTTCATTGTACAGAAAACTAAATAGAGATGTTCATGTAGGAGCTTGTAGGAAACTTTCAGTGTAAGTTAGGTTTACTAGTGTTATAATATTCTTGGTGGAGAATTTCTGACTTTGAGATATTTTAATCAAGCCATAATGCCCAACAGGGCGTGTGTTATTGTGGAAATAACACCTGCCCAGGGGTGTTCTGAGGCCCGACATTGCAGGCGGAGGTCCTGTGCACCCCTTGAAAAGGGCATTATTTCCACAATAACACTCACCCTGGAGGATATCATTATGCTTAAAGAATGGGCTGTCTGTAAAATTGTTGTGTTTTACTTATTTATTATTTTTTATTACTGTATTATTTTTTATATATTTTTGATATAAAATAATTCTTCCACCTAATGTCTTAAACTTGCTATATTATATGTTAATGGTGCTGGAGGAAGCATTTTGCATACAAAATATAACACTTTAAAAAATATCAAGGTATTTACTTTTTTGGTCCCTTATTCCTAAAATGTTTGGTTTGTTGACAGTCAATAGTAATTGAAGTTACTAAATAATGACATACATTTCAGTTTCAGACTGTTATTTCCGTCAGAAAATTCACACTAGCACAAATCCTTTTGTTTAACCAAGTTTGCAATTTTATAAATGTAATAATTAAAATATGTTCCCAGTTTTGAGCCTTTGTTCCCCTTTTACTATAGGCTTTATCCATATTTCTTCAGCTGAAAGGTACGCAAATCTCTTTACTGTTGCTGCCAGTGGTCGATCTCACTCACCCACTATTTCTCACACACCCCACCTTCAGAAAATCCATGCTAACATAAATCATTTAAAATATGTTCCTATTTTGACCCTTTGTTCCCTGTTTATTTTAGGCGTATCCAGATACCTTGAGCTAAGTCTTCAAGAGGTATGCAAACCTCTTAAGTGCTGCTGCCAGGAGATCTCTTGATCGGTCTCCCTCTTCACTCTCTCTCTCACACACAGTCTTCTGCTTTTATGCATGCCACTCACACATGCAAACAGAAACAAGCACACATACATGCTTTTTTCTGTTTCATTCATTTTTTACACTCACTAAACAGCAAAAGCGCTGCTTAGCGAGTGTAAAATAATAGCTCGATCGATCTCTCTTTCTCTCTCTCATACAGGCACACACTATCTCACACACTTTTTTAATTTATTTATTTTTTTTATTTTACACTCACTAAACCACAGAATCACTGCTTAGAGAACAGAAAATAATGGCCATTAGTTTTTTTTTTCAGTCCAAGCTCCACTGCAACAGTGAGTTTGTAGTTTTACACATCAGCATCATCCATCTATTTCTTTGGATCAGATTTAAAATACTGCATGGAAATAAGTAACACAGAGACTCACACACAACCTCAAAATACCACATCCCACCTAAGACAGGTCCTAACCCAAATCTAAATTTATATGCAAAGAAAAACATTTTAAAAGATAAAAGTAAAACACGGACCACATCTCCATTTTACTTCAGTGAAAAAAATTATCTTCACACATTGCACGCAAAAAATACATTCACACAACCTGCAAAACAACTCTATCTACCTAAATCATCCCTCAAAATGAAATTCATGCTCCTGCTTTAACCACCCAGCAGTAACTGAAATACCTCCCCCTTTTACCACCCCCTCTCTCTACTTGTCTCCATGACTTCTCCGTTTGTTACTCCACAGACCCATAACACCTACAAATATATATACATATTGAATTGTTTCTTACCTTGGCTAAACTAAGCAAATACTCCCAGCACTCACCTCTTCTCACTATCTCCACTTATCCCCAACATCCTCTATTCTATCCTTTTTTCCACCTAACTCTTCTTAAAATACCCTCCATGCATAGGTTTCCCTGTGCTGCCTCCTCTGCTACCTCTCCCTCCCATCCCCGTACTTGAAATCACCATCAACATTTTTCTCCCTACTCTCAGCTAACGCCTTGTACCCTCCAACAACTAATTTTCTCTGCTCTTAGCTAACTCCTTTTCCCTGTAAGTTATACCTGGAAAACTCTTATAAACTGCACTAAACAGTAACATCATCAATTCTATTGTTACTCATTTTTTTTTCTTTCTGACATATAAATGTATGTATCCAAACCAACTCACCTGTATTTAACCTTATAAAACGCAAGAACTTTATACTGTATATATTGAACCTGAACCTTTTATTCCTTTTCTTTGCTTTTGTATCGTAAACTACTGAGCTATGTACATGATGTTATTATTTTGTCTTGTATTTGTACTGTACTGTTTTATATGGCACTTTTCTCCCCAGGCCTCTACTGAAAATGGGCAACCAGCCCAGTCAGACTATCACAGTAAACAAATGTTAAATAAATAAAATAAGTACCATTTTCAGGGACAGCCAGCATCAGTCTGCTTAAGTGACGTACTCCAGTCAGACTGTAGACAAATGGAAGTGGGTGGAATCAAAACCTGTACCCTGAGCTACAGGAAACATCGCATTAACAACGCAGTGCCTTAGAATGCACCATCCGCCAGACCAGGTCCATTGTAGTTACGGGAAGGTAATATTTTGTTTTCTAATTTTTAGAGTTAGTTCTGCATTGCTGAAGCGAGAACATCTGAAAGGGTGAAGGCCATATTTACTTAGATGTCTTTTCAGTGGCTACTTTTTTTTTGTTAATTTAGTTTCTGTGGAGTTATTATTAATGTGCGATATGATGAGTTTCAGACCTACGTTGAGTGTTGTGATGAGGAGAGTTTTATATGCAGATTGTGGAACAGGATTGTGTTAGTAATAGTGGGCATGTTTTGGTGCTTGGTGAATTTGAACCTGTTTTAAGAGATTAATCAAATCTGGGGATATATTCAGTGTTTACAATAAAGAAAATAGCTGCTGGAGACCTTTATGGTTTTGTGATTACAAGAGATGCTGGATGTCTTGGGTTAGTATAGTATGAATAATTGGGCATTTTTTTATTTACTTTTCTTTTTATTATTTTATTTTTTTTATATTTTTTAAGTATTCTGTTCATCCCTTGTACTATTGACTACACTGATTGACAGAAAGGGCTAGGTAGAAATGCTTCATTTAAGTGTGCTTTTGTATACACATTGGATCATAGGAGGTTACTAGGCTAACGGTTTTAGAGCCTTTTTAAGCCTAGCCATTCATGCCCCAGTTTTATCACTTATCTGTTTCCATGGGCTAGAATGGCTTGGGAATATGCCTGTGCCTTATGGGATCTGCAGACTGCCCCCTGTCAATAATGGCCACAGGAGAAAAGCCATGAATTTGCAGTTTCCCACCCAATGGTCCACACTGCATTTGAATAGGCTTAGAGATGAGTTCTGCTTCACCTTAATGGGGAGTCTGTTCTACATATTTTATATATATATATATATATATATATATATATATATATATATATATATATATATATATTATATATTATATATATATATATATATATATTTGTATTTATTTTTAAATGGGATTCTTTCTTATTTTAGGTTTGCAGGTCATTTTAACCTCCTTTTATGCAGCCTTTATATATGAAGATTAAGTAAATATTCTTTATATCTATTATTATTGTGGTGAAACTTGGTCATGTTTTATTCAGCTTTTTGATGCAATGTAATATGTGGATGCTAGTATTTTAGCAGTGATGGAGTTTTAGGCGATTTATTAGTTTCAGTCATATAGGAGGCTATTGATGTCACTGAGTCTATATTTTTATTCTATATCTTTTATTTTGTTTGTGCAGAGCTTATTGTAACTTCCATTGTTAAATTTAAGGATAAGGACAATGTTTTGGCATGGTTCATTTGTAATGCTTATGTTTAGTTGGTGTCACAGTATATAGGGGATGCTGGATTCTATGTGAATTGCAGCTGTCAGTGATGACTCATGTAGAGTGGTAACAAATATTTGAAGACAGGTAGACCAAGCTTGGTTTTATTTTTCTCTGACATCCAAGTCTACGCCAAGGATACAGGTATTCATGTAATCATAATAGGATGGTTAAAGAGTTAACAGCATTACATTTTCTATCTTCATGTCCCAGGATTTTATCTGGTGCAGATTTGTGGTATTGCATGCCATTACTAACCAATAACTACTGAAAGGCATAAGAAAAATATTTATGTCCTCTTTAAGTAGTTAAATTGCCAACTTGCATTACCAAGATGAAGCTAAATGTAAAAGAATCTTTTGTCAGTAGACTCAGAACAGTGTGTTGAGTGATGAGCACTCAGGTTTGTGACCCTGATAACTACACAGTGTTTCATTAAGGGTAGGCAAAGACAAGACTTTTATAGTGGTGAGAAAACAGTAAGAACATTAAAGTCACATAAATGTCTTTATACTACCTGCAGACTATGAACAGTGTAGTGCAAAGTGTCGAATACTGCTAATCAAAGGATAGGGAATAAAGAGTATCACAGTATGCTTGAATGAATATTAGTTTGCTGTCATCATCTCTCTTAGCAAAGTAGAGCATCATTATACAGTTTCTGTGATGCATATCCCTTATTTTCTACTTGTAGTGCCACCTGTAAATATCAGTAAGCTTCCAGCAGAGGACCTCAACAAGAAAGTCATCCCATTTGAACCTGTTGTTCTATATTGTGAACTCTCTAGGCCAGACGTATTGGTCCGTTGGTTCAAGGATGGAAAAGAGGTTCTTCCAGGTGATGATATCTCGATACAGTCAAGTGGAAAATTAAGGAGACTCATTATCAATTCAGCTAAACCATCTGACTCAGGCCAGTATGCCTGTGATGCTGTTGATGACATCATGAACTTTAATGTGAATGTGACAGGTAATGGTATTAGATAATATTTTATGATTTAGTTTGTTTAATGATTGTCAGTACTGCTTATGTAAAGGCTTAACAGTGAAACATGTGGGCTGTGTTCTTACTTTGACATACATGATACAAGGCATGAGTTTGAATAGCACTGTGATACTTTGACAATTATTTCTATTAATTCAGAGGTGCCCTGTAAGAGCAGAAATGACAAACAACTTGTTAGCATCCTGATATGCAAATCTGAAAAGTCAGTACATCAACAGAGGAAAAGACCATAATGTCCAAACATGTATGTTTTCTTGGCTTCCTAAATAAATGTCACAAAAGTGTACTTTGAAAATACTTGCATCTTTATTAACTGCTGGATTCCATATTCATCATCTTATGTGAGTAGCACAGAGTCATTTGTTTAGCATAAAAAGCTTCATGTTTCCCTTCTTTACCTAGTACTTTTTCACTACAAGGTATCCACCCCCTCCAAGAATCACCTTGAGCTTCCTTCCATATCATGCAACTGACCCATTCATTCCATTATGGGATGTGAGAAGCAAACCATTTTACTCTTCCACCAAGACAAGTATCCTATGGCTTATTTATTTATTTATCACCACAAGTGAAAAGCTAACAGTCCCCAAGTCATAATCCCCTTTATGTAGGTGGTTTATGACTTTCAGAATTGCTGTTTGCAATCATTGCTCACAAAGGGTACTCTGCAGAAAAAAGTAAGGAAAAATGCCTTTTGTTAACCAGAAAGTCTGAAAAACCTGTTTAACAAAATAAATAAATTAGTAAATTACAGTTAAAATAATAGGATGTGGTGACATGGTATACATCTGGTGACACCCCTGTACCCTTACAGTTTAAGATGAAGAGGAAAAAAATTACTAAAATGTTGCACTGCTACATTTAGGTCAAGTGCAAAAAGATTTAACCAGTTCACTTTTTTGAGTATCCCAACAAACGCCAAATATTTTTTTCCTTGAAAATGTGAACTGTTTTAGCTTTGTAAGTTGAGACTGTACTCAAGAGATAAATATGGACAAATGATAACTCAAGGTGCCTGGCATTGTAGATATAAATGTTCCTATGATGTCCCCACACTGGGCCAGTAATCAAGGAGCCTGAATCCTCACCACTGACACTGGAAAGGGACGTTGACTTGGAATGCAAATGGATACTCACAGCATTTCCACATGCAGCTCTCAGCACCAAGTACAATTTCCCTTAAGAACACACAGGGAACACACACAGCCTGGGGTCTGGATTTCTCTATAACTGTCTCCATCCAGGTTCCCAATAAGGCTCCCCACTGGTACAGCTGTAGTGTTAGGTCCTCAGCCGAATATCTAAGCCAAGTCCTCCAGCACCTTCTCTGTGAAACCAGTGCTTTGTGTCCCTGCTCAAAGTAGCTGACACACACACACACACTGTGAAAGTTGATTTTTCACACACAAAAACACCTGGGAAAGGCTGGCACAGATTTACCTGCTGACCCCCTCCTGCCCAGAGTATAAGGTAGCAATCACTACCACCAGACACTCCACAATCAGCTACTCTAAGGCCCTTAACAAGGGATGTCCAATTACACTGTGTAATATTAATACTAATACAAATGGTAGTAATTCACCAAGACAGCTAGGTCTCTTGGAGTGCCCCACACAGTGTGACCAAATAAATATAAGCACTCTCAAAGATTAAATACTTTCTAAAAGGATCAGCCATAATAGAAGTTTTGAATATATTTAATAATAAATAATAAAAGAACATGAAAATGCTGAATATATATTTACAGTAAACCAGAGAGTTCAAACCACAGGAAATATTGAAAATAACACTGATGGACAGACTCAGACAAATAAAGAAAAGCAATATCTAAACTAAGCTTGCTATATATTCCTAACTGATCTAAAGAAATTACTGTTCCATAATAACTTACTTGGGCAAGGCAAGATGAAATACATGAGCACTCTTTCTAGTCAGGGTAATAAACAGAATACTCAATACTGAGAGAACCCTCTCTGT
This sequence comes from Protopterus annectens, assembly GCF_019279795.1. Taxonomy (NCBI): domain Eukaryota; kingdom Metazoa; phylum Chordata; order Ceratodontiformes; family Protopteridae; genus Protopterus; species Protopterus annectens. Next base: position 74,620,831 of record NC_056728.1, read on the forward strand.
AATATGTAAAACATAATTTCCAAGATGGCAGACAGAATGATCTCTTCTAGTCAGCTGACTCTAGGTTCTCACAGTATCCCCCTTTGAAGCTGAGACAGGAATTTAGCATAGATGACTACAATACACATCTAAAGGTTTATGGCAGTGCCTGGGGCTTCCCCTCTTTTTACTGAGCTAATGAGCAAAGGCTTCTTTCAGACCTACCAACTCTGGTCCTATTCAGCACAGTGGGGGTGCCTTGTTTATGGCTAAACCTTCCAAAACTAACTGGACTGAAGTTAACCACCTCTCTTCCAATGTCCTTTGCTAACATATATACATACACTTTCACATGTATATCCCTTCTCTGTCCAGTAGGATCCACTGTTGATACATTTTTCAGTCTGAAGAAGTTTGTGTATGGTACACAAATGAAAAGCGCTTTACTCCACTTTATTAATTAAATATATATTTTTTATTACTTGGTCATTTTAGTGCCGCTTTTCCTGATTTATCTTGTGTTCTTAGTTTGTTCTTAATCACCTGCTATCCAACAGCATACTCTCTGGCTTGAGCATTCCTTTCATACCAGACCTTTTTTCTGCTGCTGGGCTCCTGCCAGTTCCTCATGAGCTACAGCCATGAGCTTCCTAATCCTTGTCCTGAGGTTTAGGACATATGCCACAATAAACTCTGTGGAATTCACACCTTCCCACTCATCATGAATTAGACCTAAAGGTCCCCTCACCCTATGCCCATACAGCAACTCAAAGGGTGATAAACCTGTGGATTCCTGGGGTACCTCTCTATAAGCAAACAGCAGATGGGACAAATATTTGTCCCACTCTTTTTGAAACTGGTCTGCAAATGCCTGTATTATGGTCTTTAGTATAGGGATGGTAGGGGGTGGTTTGTAGGTGCTTCATCCCACAGTGCTTCCACAAACAAATCAGCAAGTCTGACATGAAATTGGCACCTTTGTCAGTCAGTATTTCTTTTGGGAAACCTACCTTGCTGAAGATTTCTAGCAAAGCATTTGCCACCTTTTCTGGCTCAATAGAGGACAGACCCACATCCTCAGGGTATCAAGTAGCATAATTTACTACTACTCACATGCCCTGCAGTACCCTGTTACATCTCTGGAAATCCAAGGCCAATAAAAGCTCTGCATAATATGTCTCTTGGTATGCTTTACGTCCATATGGCCTGCAAAGGGAATGTCATGGGCTGTTTCTAGAAGTGCCAGATGGCAGGCTTTGGGCACTACCAACTACTGTATTACCTCACCTTTTAGCCATCCCTCAGGGGTCCACTTGCTATACAGTAATCCTTTGTTCCAGTATACAGACTCCTCTTTTCCATGAGAATGAGGCACCTCCCTAGTTACCTCCCTCAAGCCTTGTAATGTAGGGTCTCTGAGCTGAGCCTGTCTCAACTCTATCTTTGTGACTTTTCCCAGTTCCTGTTCCACACAAAGTCTAGTATCTTCTGACAGCAGTGCCTCACTGTCAGCCTGGTTACTACCACTCATCTCTGCCCTTGCAGTCACCCTGTCCAAGGGAACATCAGTACCTATCAGCTGCTCACTGCTCATCTTCAGGCTCACTGTACAGGCTAGGTCCCTCCCTGAATTAGACACATCACCAGTCCTGGCTTCAGGGATGTGTTCTGTCTGGGTTTCCCCCAGGCTACCAGACCCACATGACTGTCTCCAAGCCTGACTGCGTGTCACTGCATGCACACAAGGTACTGCATTATCAGAATCATTCCCTATCAACACATCTGCGGGGATATCTTCAAACACACCTACTTGCTTGCTTCCTTTTCCACCATCACAGTCAACTGAACCATGGCCAAAGGCATTTGGAATAAGATACCTAGTAAAGCTCTGACTGGAGTGGACTGCCCAAGCAAGTACTGCTCCTCTGTAACCACTGCAGGCTTCACAATGGTTATATCAGAGGCTGTGTCTTTCTTTGCAGTGTCCTGTTTTCCATCCACTAAGATAGGATACAAACTCTGGTAGTAGTTTGGTACCCCTGTTGTCTCCAGACAACTTAACGCTGGCATTCTGTCATCCCCACTTGCTGGCTTCCCCAACTTTTGTTCCCCACCTTGCCTTCATGGACATCTATATGCTACATGGCCCCACTAGTTACATTTAAAACATTTAACCCTTTACCCTGGCCATGTACCTGAACTAGTGGCTTGCCCTGTTACTGGCAGACTCTGTTGGGGTGGTTCATGCTGCCCACCATGGGTTGCCCTTTATCCATGAGCAGCACTGGGTATTCCTTTCCTATGCAGTGATACCCTGCTTGCTAAGTATAGGTCCCCTTTTTTCCCTAGCTCATCTACAGATTTGCATTCCCTGTCTGCCAACCAGATTCTCATGTGCTCAGGCAAAGGGCCTGTTCCCTCACCAAAAGATCTGCCAGCCCTTGAAAAGTGGTGACCTGACACCAGCTCACCCACCTATAAAAATAAGTGCTTAACTCAACAATATAATCACATACACTTTCATCTGCCTTGCTTCTATGCTCACAATTTTTTTTCTGTATGCTTCAGGTGTTAACTTAAAACATTCCAATAAACATTTTATAATATTTATTTTATTTATTACATTTGATTACCGGGTAGTGTCCGACTGGGCAAGTAGCCCGTTTTCAGTGGATACCTGGGGTGAAAAGCTCCAGTAAGTAAGATACATAGAAGTAAGTTCTAAAATATTAAATAATTAAAAAATAAGAACATACAAAAATTGAAATGACTTATTACAAATAAGACATATTGATACAGAGGAAATACAGTAACAAAGTTAGAACATTAGACCACAGTTTCTTAAAACATGAATCTAGAGCATTACACCCTAAATACATATTGCACAATAGCACGTGTCATGAATTACAGAGTAAAAAATTTGCCATAGAGTAAAATGTTGTAGTGACACTAAATAAATTGAGCAGTAAACATGACAGAGCATGAGGAGAGAAGCTAGTGGGAAAGCTGAGTTTATCCTGGTGATAATAGCATCATAATTTAAGCAATCAGTATCAGACATTTTAGAAACAGCAGTTACAGCTTTACCATGGAGTAAAGGGATGAGAAACTCTACACAGATCCCTCAGTCAACATTATACTGTTTGCATACTCTTTCAAATATATGAATAAAACTATCAAAATTATCACCTTCTTGGTAATGAGAAAGAAGTTTACTGACCTTTATTTCTTCTGGGGTATAGTTTATTCCCTTCCCCATTACCTCCATGACCCTGGTAAAGAGTCAGCATTTCCTTTTCATGTTGTCTGTGACTCTTATTTTCCTTCAGCTTCCAAATGTCTCAGTCTCTATTTTTCTTCAGGCTCTAAATGCTGCATTCACTCTGCTGATTCTAATTCCAACCATTTGGACTCCAGTTCAAGTCTTTCTAACTCCAGGTGGGTTTTTAAGTCTGACTGACTTGTCTTCCTGGTTGCTGGTTTGTACTGCAGCTGTGATTAAGGCTGCAATCATGTCTCCATTAGTCAGGTTGGCATGCTCCAGTCCTTTGGCTTGCCACATCTGGTTCTTTGTCAGCTTGCCATAATCCTCTGCTGACATCCTTGCCTGCTTGCCCTGACTAAACTAAGCTAATAAAAAGTAAATAAGTAAAACATTTGTGATATGAAACTCTAAATGTTTACTTTGTGGCTGCTTAAGAGTACACCTTTAGTGACAACTGCTTACAGACGATAGAAGTTCAAATAATATCAAACCACTGCCATCAATATGTGACATCTCCATATTGAGTCAAAATCAAAGAGCCTGAATCCTCACCACTGACACTGGAGAGAGATGTTCACTTGGAATATAAATGGATACTCACAGTATTTCCAGATGCAGCTCTCTGCACCAAGTACAATTTCCTTAAGCGCATACAAGGAACTCACTCAGCCTGGGGTCTGTATTTCTCTATATCTGTCTCCCTCCAGGTTCCTAATAAGACTCCCCACTGGTATAGCAGTAGTGTTAGGTCCTCAGCCAAGTGTGCAAGCCGAGTCCTCCAGCACCCTCTCTGTGAAACCAGTGCTTTGTGTCCCTGCTCCAAGTAGCTGACACATACAGGCACACACACACACACACACACACACACACACACACACACACACACACACACACACACACACACACACACACACACACACACTGTGAGATTTGATTTTTCAGACATACACACATACCTGGGAAAGACTGGCACAGATTTATCTGCTGTGCCCCCTTCTGTCCAGAGCACTAGGTAGTTATCACTGCCACCAGATACTACATAATCAGCTACTCTAAGGTCCTTAATAAGGGGTGTCCAGTTATACTGTGTAATATTAATACTAATACAAATGGTAGTAGTTGACCAAGACAGCTAGGCCTCCTGGAGCCACCCACATAGTGTCCCCAAATAAATATATGTCTTTAAAAAGAAACTCAAACTTTACCTCAAAACACAATGTCTGTGCCCTTGTACTTATCCTAACTAACTTTACTTCTTGACAGCTGACTTATTTCACCCCTGACTAAGTTTACTTTCTTTCTCAGCTGATTTTTCCTTAATCCCTCTCTCAGTACATGTTTATCGTATACTTCATGAATGTCATATTCTACAATACTTTGTCATTCCATCACTTTTTGTACCACATCACCAGTATCAATGTCAAAAATGTTTTTATCTAATTATTATGTTATTATGTTTACATGTAGTGCTTAATGGTTTTAACTTAGTATCATTAAATTTATAAAAGCGGAGCTTATCTCCCCGGGCCTCTACTGAAAATGGACATATATCCAGCTAGACTAGCCCAGTCAACAAATGTAAAATAAAATAAATAAAAAATATAAGCACTCTCAAAGATTAAATACTTTCTAAAAGGATTAGCCACAATAAAAGTTTTAAATATATTAAATAATAAATAATAAACGAACATGAAAATACTGAATACATATTTGTAGTAAACCATAGAGTTCAAACCACAGGAAATATTGAAAATAACATTGATAGACAGACTCAGACAAATAAAGAAAAACAATATCTAAACTAAGCTTGCTATATATTCCTGACCGTTGTTGTTCTTCTTTCGGCTTTTCCTGGTTAGGGGGTCACCACAGCAGAACTCCGGTCTGCTTTTTACAGAGCCGAGGTGCCAGCTCATCGCCCAACCTTCAACGAAGGTGCACCCATTTCACGCATGTCTTTCAAACGCCACTCGACTATGGGGAGGACATGCAGACTCCATACAGAAGGCACTCCAGCCGAGAATCGAACTGAAGAACCTCTTGCTATGAGGCGACAATGTTATCACTGCACCATTGCAGCTGCTATATATTCCTGACTGATCTAAAGAAATTACTGTTCCCTAATAATTTACTTGGGCAAGGCAAGATGAAATACATGAGTAGTCTTTCTAGTCAGCCTACCAAACAGAATACTCAATACTGAGAAAACACTCTCAGTAATATCTAAAAGGTGGCAGAGTGACCTCATCTGGTCACCTGACTCTAAGTTCTCACAGTATCCCCCTTTGAAGCTGAGACAGGAATTTAGCATAGACGGCTACAATGCACATCTAAATGTTTATGGCAGTGCCTGGGGCTTCCCCTCTTTCTACAGAGCTAATGAACAAAGGCTTCCTCTAGACCTATCACTTCTGGTCCTGTTCAGCACAGTGGGGTGCCATGTTTATGGCTTTGCAGCTAATTGAATTTCAAGGATTTTCCAAAACTAATTGGACTGAGGGTTAGCCGTTTCTCTTCCAGTGTCCTTTGTTAACATATATACATATAACATATATACATACAGTCTCACATTTATATTCCTTCTCTGTCCAGTAGGTTCCATTGTTGATACACTTTTTAACACTAGCAACTTTACAAATATATTTTTATTTTCAAATGCCATACAGTTCTAATACATTTGTAACATAAGCATCTGTACAAATCAGTTTGATATTCAAATGCCATACAGTTCTAATACATTTGTAACACAAGGATCTTATATAAATTAGTTTGATATTAAAAGAACGTATCATTCTTTACAGAACTCCAGCTGGCTATGCTTGTACTAACCCATATCAACATGGTTCCTTTCTAAAAAAGTTGTAATACATGTTGCATAATAATTCTGAGACAATATCTATATGAAAATGAGTGTAAGATTTGTAAAGAGAGAAATAGCCATAGATTTCTTTGATGAACAGTAAATTTCCAATTGTCCGGTTATAAATGGTAAGCTCTAGTCCATATAAGGAATTAAGATATTATTTTGTACACAAGATACATGTTCTAGAAAATTGAAAATCCTGTCACCAAAATTAAGGCACAGTTTATATGTGGCTAGACAAGTAATAGGTTTTAATGTTATTGGGCTTGAATATTTTAATAAAAGGCTAACAAGAAGTTCTTCACTGCAGTGTTTTGGAATCATAGTCATTGTCAAATCTAATATTATTACTACCAGTTTTGAAAGGTGTATTGGACCATGCAACTTTAAAACAAGGCCTTTATCAATGCTTATCAATCCTTCCCAAGGATCTATGTACTCCTTCTATCTGAAATGTTTATTTTTCTTGAAGATTTGCTACTTTAGGAATTGAACTGATGAGGAAATTCACTGTATTTTATCACTGTGGTACTCCATCATACTGTTAGGTTTTTTTGTTCTGTTTTCTCAGTTTTCTGTTTTAATTACCATTTAAGTATTTTGATTTAATAAGAACTCAATTCAGTTCTCCTCTTCTTTAAATATGTTATGTCTTTCAAAGAAATGTCGGTGTCTTTAATCTGGTTACCTTGTTACTATACTAAATATTAAAGTAGCTGTTTTCTATAGTTATCAAGAGTTTTAACTTAGAACTGCTCAAATTTGAGATTTAAGTCCTTTATTGAAGAAATCACCTGTTTTAGTTCTATTTTAACAGGGATGTTAATCTGAGATGTCAATAAAGTATTTATGTTACTGCCAAAGTTTAAATTCCCAATACTGAGGACAGCTTACGAAAGTCAGGTAAAACTATCATTCTGGCACAGATTTTTGTAGTGGTAGAAATAGTGCTGAGGGATCTGAAGGGTCACATAAAGAGCTACTTGATCTTTGGGTAAGACATCTAACAGAGCTTTTGAACAGGACTCTTAGAGATGAGGTGGTCCAGGGGATGACGAGCAAGCAATAGCAGCACCAGTTTTAAATGGAAGTATAAGGAGTAGTTTAAAAAATGACAGACAAGTGATACTGACCATAGGTGGACAAAATCATGGTAGCTGCATGCAGACAATGCTAATGAGATTTTTGTAGCAGAATTAGCTGGTTAGCAGCATTATTGAAGGAGGATTCTTCCAAAGTAATCTGATCCATTTCTTTAACAGGATCAGTTGAAAAGTAGACATAGATAGACCTATGAATGTGATTTATGGGAGTTTCAGTAAAAGGAATTTGTCTATGTCACAGTCAGGACTCCCGCTTTCTACACAATAGGTCAAGGTTAGAAATCTTTCTTTTTGAATTGAAAAAAATTAGAAATGAAAAAAAAATTGTGCACCATTCCAGTTTGCTCAGGAGCCTCCAACAACCAATTTTTTTTCCACTGTAACATGCCCAAATCGTGTTCACTTTTTCTTTTCTTAACATTAAATATTGTTTCATATCTCTGTTTCTTTCTCTAGCTCTCAATTCTGTCTTCCCAATATATACTGTGTTTATATTCCTAACCTTACCATACTCCCGTTTTTTTTTATTCACTACCAGTCATCTTTTTTCTGTAATTTAGTCCATCCCACTTAATTTCATAATTGTCCTTGCTCCACTCATTTTCATTTGTTTTCCAAGGGGACTATGATATTAACCAGAAAACATCCTAAACTAAAACATCACTTAATAGAGCATAAACAGAGCACAGGAAAATAATCTAAATGGTCTCTAGTGTCAGTAACAGTTAACAACCACATCAAACTTATGTCAGCAACGTATATCCCCTCCTGCTTCCATCAGAACCTTTGAAACACTTAATTACATCTTACACAGAACAGATAATAAAACTATAAAATTCTTGGGGATTTACATTTTGACTAACTCATGGGAGGAAAAACATTGATACCCTATTTTCACAATGCAGTCTATACCAACAAAACTTCTGTTAGTAGACCTACCTTCCCCACAGGTAAACATGCCTTGCTTGACTTGTTTATAATAAATACTCTTATTGAATTTATATTCTGAAAGGCATTTCAAGTTCTTGCCTATAGAACTCCTATCCTTTAAAATCCATGTACCCCTTCCAGTATTTTTACATACTAGATCCATTTCAGAATCCAAAGCAGATAGCTCTAGTCAGCTTGCACAACATAAACTAGCCTTCGCTGTTTCTCCTTATAGACACCCACAAAAGACCTCCATCTCTTTAATTCTGTAGCAAAAGCTATTATCAACAAATATTTCCCATTGACAAAAATAAGAGTAAAAGGTAACCATTGCTCATGGCATCTCCCACCATTAAAATACTCAAGAAATATAACAAACAAAACAGTATGTCTTGAAATAAACCAATAGCCCTGACAATTTCAACACTTTTTATCCAGCTGCAAAATTCAACTAGAAATTAAAAAAAGCAAAATGACACTGCCCAGTCTGTAAACTCTCATCTCAAGCAATACAGCCAAAGCTATTCTAAAATGTAATTAAATATATTGCTTACTTTGAAAATCCTAAATCAAAGGTCTGAGATTTCAATTGACACGGTATAGCTGATGGAATTTCATAAAATCAGCACTCCTGTACTTCCCCCTTTAAACCATATCACAGCAGACCCTACCAAAAGTAGGTCTCTTAATTTCCTTCTGCCTAACCCTTACCGCAACACACCACCTTCCACATCTCCCTCACCACTTATCACTAACCCAACCTCCACCTTTTACTTTAGAGAAATTACAAGTAAGGAAGAAATCCTCACAAACCTAGATAAGAAAGCCAACCGTAATCTTCTCAGCATCCATCCGGCTTTCCTGAAACTGTGCACTCGTCTACTACATAACTACTCATAGGTTCATAGGTAGGTACTAGGCTATCAGCCCAAGGGCCTACATAAGCCTAGCCAACAAGGTTCCCTGGTTTATGCCACCCAAGACAGTTATTTTCCTGTGCCACTGTCGAGCAGAGACACAGAAGTGATCCCTGGGGTGTATTTCCTATTTCCCATCCACTCATCAAGATTTTTCTTGAAGAGTGCTAATGAAGAACTTTGCTTGACATAGATGAGTATGGAAAGTCTCTGGGACAGGAATCTATCCCTCCAGCATGTCCTGTTTATTGTGGCGACAAGGTTTAGGTCCCTAGAGTGTGTAGCTTCGAGGGATTGGGATTTCTTTAGGTGTAGCATGTCCAACAGCTCTGGTTTTGACATAGCTTTATATGTTAGGCAGAGATCACCTTGGAGTAGGCGATATGCTACGGAATAAAGCTGGATTTTTTTGAGATGGTCAGTGTAGGGCATTTGTTTGAGGCCAGTAATCCTCTTTGTGAGGTACTTCTGTGGCCTTTCCAGCTGCTGCAGTTGTCTTGTGAGGTACATTCCAAAATGGGTGTTGTACTCTATAATGGGTCTAATGAGTGTTGAGTAGAGGGGAACAATGACCTCTTTTTTCCTGGATGAGAACCCTTTTATGATGAGGTGTGCCACGTAGAAGGACTACCTGACTACTGTGGCGATGTGACTATCAAAGGAGAGGCTACTTATCACACATTCTGTGTTAAGTAGATTGCTGCCTATGTGGTAATTCATGGGTACAGAGTTTTTACCAAAGGGGATGACATTGCACTTTTTGGCATTGAGCTTGAGGCCATGGCTCTGACACCAGACATCTGTCTCAGTGAGGCCCTTCTGTAGTATGTCCACATCATTTGGGGACTTGACTATGGCTCCTAGTTTGCAGTCATCTGTGAACTTCATTAGCCAGAGGCCTTCTGTGTTAGCCTGTACTTCAAAGAAGTAGATACCAAACAGGAGAGGTCCCAGGACTGAACCCTGTGGTACTCCACTTGCCACCGATTTGAGGTCAGATTTGGAGTCTGCAACTTTTACAATGTGGGTTCTGTCAGTGAGCCATTTGGCAACCCATCTTGTGATGTAGGGATTTATACCTAGTTTAGTAAGTTTAACTGTAATTCCAGAATGGGGGATGGTGTCGGAAGCCTTGGCGAGGTCAAGATAGGCTGTGTGAACCACCTTACCCTCATCTACGGCTTTGGTGACTGCCTCAAAGAAGTCAATCAGGTTCATGAGGCATGATCTGTCTTTCACAAACCTGAACTAGGTGGGATCCAGAGTTTGGAGGTTACCAATGTCTTTGTTTATGAATTCCATGATGATACGTTCCATGGCCTTGCAGACCAGGCTCGTCAGGCTAATAGGTCAATAGTTCCCGGGATCAGTGGTGGCTACCCCTTTGTGGAGTGGGATAACTGTTGCTGTGCGCCATTCAATGAGCACAAAGCCTGACGTGAGGCTATTATTGAACATGGTGCTTAAGTGGGGAGCAGTTCATTCTGAAGTTCGTGTAAAACGCAGCCTGGGATGTTGTCCGGTCCCATGGATGCTGTGTTTTGGCTTTAGAGAGTGCAGCTTTTACCTGTGTAGTTGTGATTACAGGGACTCTGCATTCTTCCTGTATAGATATGAGCCCTTTAGGGGGTGGGGGGTAAAGTTAGCACTGAACCTATCTGCCAGAATGTTGGCAATATCAGTTGGTTCTGTAATTTTCATGCCGTTGTACTACAAGTCAGAGCAGATCTGGGTGTTGCCATCGAGATACTTGACATAGCTATAGAATGCTTTGTGGTTGTCCTTAGAATTAGTGGTGATTTTGTTTTTGTAGCTTACTTTGGAGGATCTTATAACGGATCTCAGCTTCTTACTGAGGCTGACCAGGGAGCTCCTCCACTCATGGGATGTTACTCTCTTTTGCAACAGTTTCTTCCTTCTGTTGTACAGTTTGTTTATGGCAAGGCACCACCAGATTAGCTTCCTTTTTTTGGAGGTTAGCGTCTTGGTTCTGTTTGGGATAGCATGATCCATGCATTCGTGTAAGTGCTTATAGAGTGCATTTGTGTAGGATTCAGCAGTTGTAACTGTATTGTCTATCTGCATGGGTGTCATGAAGTTCACCAGTTCTGATTTAAGAAGCATGAAGTTGGCTTTGGAGAAATTTTTTACCGTGGTCTCCTTAATGGGGGATGGGGACGGGATGTGGATATCAAGGGTGATTAGTTTATAGTTGGATCGGACCAACGAGGAGCTGACTTCAGGTGTGGAACACCAGTCACTCATGTTGGTAATGACTAGGTCTAGGATATTGTTGCCCCTGGTGGGGGTGTGGATAAGTTGCTCCAGGGCATTGCAGTTTATGAATTCCAGAAAGCATTGAGCTAAGGAGTTGGTACACGAGTAGTTTTCCCAGTTAATGGTGGGGTAGTTGAAGTCGCCCATTATTAGGGTGTTTGGTTGAACCCTAATATTTTTCAGTACATCAAAAAAAGAGGAGTGGGAGCCCTGGGGCATGGTGGGGGATCTGTAGCAAGCTACAATTTGGATTGCAGTTTTGCCCAGAGTTAGTTGCACTTGGATAACCTCGGATGCATTATGCTGAGCAACTAGCCTGGAGGTGCAGATACCCTTAATGAATATGGACACACCTCCGCCTTTGGTATTTCGGTCCAGGTTACATGGCCGAAAAGTGTGGTATGAGTTATAGCCTGGTAGTGCAGGGGTGCTTACTGGAGCCTTGAACCAGGTCTCAGTCACTGCACAGATATTGATGTTCTCCATTTTAAGAAGTGCATCGAGTGGGTACATTTTGAGATTTAGACTTCTAGCATTGAGTAGCATTACCCTCAGTTTTTGCTTGCCTGTTCCTGTTATGGTGGTGAATTTGTCATTTGAACCTTGCCTAAAAAGGCACTATAGGGGTGGCAAGAGCCTTAGCCAGTATCCATAATCCCAGGGGTGACAGGTGCAGGCCATCTGTGGCAAAGCATCGTGGTCTGTCGACCATGTCATCCCAAGCAGACAGATACTGGATCCCCTTAGAATGACAACAGAAGCTTAGCCAATTGTTGAAGTCAATCATTTTGTCCTTGTACTGCGGTATCATTCTGGGCTATGGCAGAATGCTGCTCAGGGCTAGAGTCATACCTGCCTGGGAGACAAGTTCAGAGAGCTCTTCCATGTCTCTTTTCATGACTGATGCATATTTACAGTCTATCACATACTACTGGTATTCCCCACAATTCAAACATGTTCATATAATTTACATTGCAGGAAAATGTCTGCTGCATTCTAGATGTCCTTTCTATTTTCATCTTTTGCCTCATCACAAGATGTTTTGAGAAACTACTTAATCAGCCTCTAGAACAACTTAAAAATGGATTAAGTTTTCAGACATAATGCTCTGTTTACTGTTTACTCTGTTACTGATGAAATTTTCTCGACAGTGGAAAAATCACACTTATTTGGAACTATATTTAGAGATTTTAGCAGGGCATTTAGAAATGTGAACCATCAAACTGCCCTTACCAAGCTAGAGTTATTCAACTTAAGCAATGTTTATGCCCTGGTTTTCTAACTACATGAAATAACTTTTGTTAGTTAATCAAACAGTAATGCCACTTCAGAAGGTTCCTAGACAGCTGGTGCTCTGCCAGAATCATTTCCTTCTTCTTCTACATGCTTATAAATGACAAACTCAGTCATAACCACTTCCAGTATCACCCTCTATAGTGACATTATGATGCTGTACAGAACTGGAACTATAATCTCCACACATAAAAAAGCCCTACAAGACCAACATCTTAAGTCAATTGTTAGCTATGAACCTACTAACAATGATGACATTTGGCACACTATAAATATCTCCTCCCCTACACCTCTTAGCAATGGCATAGTCAAAAATTTCACCTAACTATAGAATCCACCGTAAAAAAGTGAGCACTGAACAAAAGGTCAGCTACTTTCCCCAACCATCTAACACCTGAAGCCAGGAGAAAAATGGCTAAAACAGTCATTTTTCAACTGAAGTATTCCATCCCCATTATTACAGCCCAGTCATCCAATACTTGTCAAATATGATTTATGTGTCTGTGACTATAATGCTAAGAGCTGTACTGAGCAAGTGCCAGATCTTCTTGTACCTTTCAGAAAAAATATCTTTACTCACTGAAGGTCTGATAAAGTTGGTGTATTATGTAGTAGCAGCATACAGTGGAGGCAGATATACACAGTTATATAAGTGGAACTGATACGTAATCCAACAAGATGTGAACAAGTCTTATATTACTGAAATTGTCTCAGATGTCAGTGCTGTTAATCTGAACCAAACTGTAGCTGAATGTTGCAAACTGAAAACAATGGTTTCTGTAGACAGAAATGAACTGTCCTTTTGTAGCTCTGAATTCTGAAGTCATTTGTATCATTTACTAGACTGAACTGACATCTGTCTTAATACTGAAATCTTGTAAATTTCCTACTCAGCTTCACACACCTCCTTAACCTTAGTTTCCATTCCTTTTTCCATCTAAGTAAGATATTATTGCAGGTGCCTGTCTCTGATCTGCATGTTTTTGTTATCTTCTGCAAGGTCTTTGACAAACAAGATGTGCCTCATATTTTGTTAGCACTTCTCATCCTTATTAGTGATTTGACCCAAGGTCATTCACTGAAACATTGCTTTGTATTGAAACTGAACTTACTGAAACTCCATGTCAAATATGAAATACAAAATGAAGACACAGGTCTGCTTTAATAAGACTGCATTTCTATACCTTCTTGAAAATAATATTGTATTTATGAAGGATTTATTTTGACAAAACTATGTGAGACCTGATCTTACACAGATTACTGTTAATGCTACATGTAGATTCATTAACCTGTCTCAAAAGCAAGAACATCTCCACAACACACTGTAAAAGGCCAGTTGTCTGCCCCTCCCAGCCCTATCCACACATCTACTGATTATATTCTCTCAGAAGTTTCTCCATGAACACAACTGCCCTTCCTGTGCTGCAAACTTCGAATAAAACACTCTTCCAACTCACACCACAGTGAAGAAAAGAACACCCTCACCCTCATTTGCTCACCTCTTAAACAAGGACTTGGAGAAAAGCTGCAGTAAAACTGACACATTAAACTAGACTCAGTTACCAAGAAATGTATGAAAACTTCAGTACAAGATATTCAGAAGGTAAGTTATTGACCACCAACATGAAGCATATAAATAAAAGCTCCTGCAGTAATGACTAACACCAGTTAAACAGTGCTCCTTTTGTTAGTGGAGGTTATACCCTTTACAAACACCAAACTAATGCTACATTTTTAAATATGTAAACATTGGAAGGTCAGCATTTCAAATGGGATTGGCTCATTCATCTTATCTTCCTAAATTTTCTTTTTTCTTCCATTTTCACCTTATGTGGAGTCTGCATGTCCTCCCTGCGGTTGGGTAGCATTTGAAAGACATGCGTGCCTAAATGGGCATGCCTTCGTTGAAGGTTGGGCGTCGAGCTGGCAACTCGGCATTTTGTAAAAATCTACTGCCAATCATTAGCGGACCAGAGTTCCGCTGTGGCGACCCCTTACCGGGAAAAAGCCGAAAGACAAACAACAACAACTCTTACTTTTTTTCCATTTTCTACATATACCTTTTGGCAGCATTACTTACATAATTTTATGAGTGTAAATCGCTCTGTTCAGTCTCAGTACGGATCCTGTTAAGATTCATGGGGGAGCTAAAGCCTGTTGTTTTACTTAGTGGGCAGAAGGTAATGAAATATGTCTCAAATGGAACAGAAGTCCATTACATGTTGCATACACACACACACACACACACACACACACACACACACACACACATGCATATACTGTATGTATGTATATATATATATATATATATATATATATATATATATATATATATATATATATATATATCAGTAGGTTCTCCAGTTCGATTCTCAGCTGGGGTTACGTTACAAAGACATGCATCTGGAGTGTTTCTCCCCAGGTCTCCGCTGAAAATTGGCTCCATTCTAAGTCAGACTTTCCCAGTAAACAAATGTTAAAATAAAAAATCTATATCTATATATATGCACAAACAGACATATATGGATATACACACACACACACACACACACACACACACACACACACACACACACACACACACACACACTCGCATGCACAGTGTCAGTTACACAAGGCATGAATACATACATAGGGAATGCAGTGAATAGTCTATTTCCCACCTCATGTCTTTAGCATTTGGATAGAAACAAGATCATTTGGCAAACACTCCCACTGCCATAGGGTGGATGTACAGAAGGCATACTGGATGGAAAGTGAAATGGTGAGCCAAAGACTGTAAGGCATCAATGCTGACCACAGCCTCACTGCTGTCCCGTTCCTTTCATATTATCCTTGAATATAACACAATGGTAAAAGTAGAGTGAGTTATTTTTTTAACATTAAACCTGCCTCTTTTTCTTCTTTTTCAGATCCTCCAGTTCAGATTATGAATAAAGGTGATGAGACTCACTATGAATATATGTCTTCGGACCGTGTGGTCCTAACTTGCCAACTGTCCAGAGCAAGTGCCAATATGAAATGGTACAAAGATGATGTGGAAATCACGGACTCAGAGAACATTACCATAGGATCTGATGGAATCTATCGAAGACTGATTATTCACTCAGCCACAAAAGACGACACAGGAGAATATGTCTGTGATGCTGTGGATGATTCCATGTTCTTTGATGTCATAGTCACAGGTTACTGTATTGCATTACTAAAAATATTAGATAAATTATAAACTTGTCAAACTTTTCAATGGCAGTGTTTCAAACAGGATTACTTTATGTAAATATACTAAAACAGAGTTGCATTTTTTTAATTGGTTTCCTTTCTAAAGCCAAATGGTGTCCTTATATTCTATAAGAGATTACTGTAAATGCTACATACAAGGTTGTTTGTTTCTCTGTAAATTAAAAATCACTTCTTTCTTTGCAGGAAAATATTTTTTTTTCAGAATCAGTAGTAGTGTAGCCACTGTGAGGGAATAGCATGTTTTCTAAAATGTGGACATTGGGTTCACTAGTTAAAATTAAGCAGTAGTAAATATTATTTTCTGATATTTTAGGATTACAAATCTAGTTGATTAATTTAAGCCCTCTAATAGGGTTGCAACCTTTTGTTGTGGCTGAAGCCCAACCAAGGCCACATCTCTTGCTTTCCATAACCCCACCCATTTCTTCCCATAACCCCACCCATTTCTCCCCATATCCCTGCCCATTTTGTCATGTCATGTCATAGTCACATTAGGGGAGAAGAAGTAGGATGGTCGTCTTTTCCATTTGTGATGCTTTTTTTCTGCCAATATACTATGCTTTTCTGTACACAAAAAAAGTAAATCTGCCGATTTAAAAAAATTCCAATAGTCTGTTTCTTTTTTAAACAAAATGCCGGAATTTGTACAGTGTTTTCTGGACTACCAGACAATCAGTTTATTTTGTAGATAATGCAGAAAAAAAGCCAGATAAGTGGCAATGCTAGCCTCAAGCGACAGGGTGTATCAGACTATAACTGCTGGTAGTTGTTACACTGACATGGTTCTACACTAATTTATGTTCAGGTTAAAAATATGCCACAGGCCTAGCTTAGATTTTTATTAATTCAGGACTGCTGTGTCCCAGAGACTAATAATGAACCATAAACCCAAGGAACTGTCAGCACTCACCTTTCATTTTCTGTGGTAGGGAAGACAGTCTCGAACTCGCAGTCCAAACTTTTGCTTAGCCCCTTTCCACTCTAGTCCTCGACCCCTGTATCTTTTTTAAATAAGCAAAGTTCAGGCTACAGAATCTGCCCTTCACAAAACCAAACAGACGTTTTTTATTTTATATGTATTTGTTTTTTGGGGGTAGAAGACTGACCTCCATGGAGCCTTTTCAAACTCAGCCCAGGAGAGCTACATGGTTAAGTGACTTGCTCAAAGTTACCCAGTTAGGCAGTGGTGGCCGGAGGAATCAAACCCTGGACCACAGGAAATTGGATTGGGTCTTTCATGGCTCAAAAAGCAACACAATGATCATTCACAAACAGCTCCTTAATCCTCTGTACCAGCTGACAGATTATTGAGGTCTAGATTAGTTAAGTTGCCTATATCTGCAGAAATTTGTTATGATATAATCCATGGCTTTCAGGGTGATGGACTCATAACTACTGGGTCTGTACAGGGCAGCTGATGTGTAAAGGAGTCATAGTTTCTGTCCTCTGTTAATCAGGCCCAAACCCTATGGGCAGGCTGAGGATGAGTGGTTTAAATAGAGTTTCAGGTAGGGCATTCTTGGCACTGATGAGAATGCTTCCTAGCATGTTGTCTGTTCTCATGCAATTACTCAGTGATGATTCCAGGGGACACTACATGTGTACACTAATATATTGTCTATATCATTGGGATCAAAATATGTGATATTACATATGAGCACAGTGCATTTTTTTGGTACATTAAATTTCGATTTCCTGACATAAAAGAAAGATTTCAGGGTGCTGCAAGAAGGCAACAATCATGTCCATAAAGTAACATTTATTTAGTTTAGATGAGATGGATATAAGTTACTAAATACTGAGAACAACAGAGGGCCAACCAAGGATCCTCAGATTACTTCAGAAGTAAATGTAGTTATTAAGAATAATGTGTTTAAACTTGCAATTCCTTATAGCAAAGATAGTGAGTCAAGAACTGCATTTAAGGGCAAACCCTGTGTTGCAGAGTTGTTTAACAGCAGTTCTATGATTCAAAGAATTACAATTCTGCAAAAATGCTAACAGTTAGAAGTTGTTTATCCATGTTGGAGAAGAACATATTTGAGGCCAATGGAAGACCAGTAGCAGGAAAGACACGATGTTGTTTAGGTGACAGAATGAACTGCTGCCTTATGAGCACTTAATTTGATTCACACAGGATAAATTCAAAGATCTTAATGACAGTAATAGTAGAGTGATGGGTACAAATTTTAGGGAGAGTAATCATAGTCACACTTTGCACTCCTCTGTTGCCAAGGTTGTATTTATACTGACTATGGAAGTTTTACTGACGATACCTAGGGAAATTCCCCTTCTCTCTTATGTGGATGGCTGTTACAAAGAACAGATCATGATGGAGGAGGAGGAGGAGGAGGAGGAGGGAAACCTTATCTCCAGTGTTGAAAATGGGCCTAGTGCCTATGCACCAAGGAATGCTTTCCACATCCTTCAGATTTTACCCTAAGACCACTAGCTCCCATTCAAAGAGAGAGCTGAACTTGAACCAGAAACAATGATTTACTAACTAAACTGCCTAGGATATTTCATAACCAGGCTTATAAGGGAGATTTACTGTGACATTAGTTGCAGCCAAAAGGGTGATCTTGCACTCTAGCCTCCCTAGACCAGTCTTAAAAGAGGTGTCTATGCCTTCTAAGTCCTAGTTCCTATCATGAGAGAGAGGTTTCCTGATAAAACTGAGTGTTGTTAATCCCTTTCTCTTACATTTTAGTCACAGGAATAAGTTCAGTGACTGTCCACTCAAATCTTGGCACTTAAATCCATTTTGATCATGTTACTTCTGAGGAGCCAACCCACAGCAGTGCTTCTAGTCTTTTCTGGAAACATAAGGATTTTATGTCTCTAATCCTCTCTATTATGAACCTTTGGGGTCTTTCCAAATGTTTGATATGTCTCTTGAGGTACATCCCAAAAGGGCATCGGTGTGCTATAATTGGGCTGATCAGTGCAGAATGCACATGGGCACTATCCTATTTTGATTTGAATGATTGTCCTTTCAATCACCTGTGTTAAAGAGAAGGATTTCCTGACAATCATTGCTACATGGTAGTCTAAGGACTGAGGATAGTCTACCCAGGTTCCCAGGTCTCTAACTACATTTTCATTTTGAAATGGGGTATTGTCAAAACTGTATCCTGGGGAATGTTTTGTCTGCCAAATGCATCAATATTTTTTAGCATTTACTAAGCCTGTTTCAATATACCAGGCATTTATAAATGCAATTTCCTGCAGGGGTCTTCTGTGTCAGAGGGGGATTTGACAGTGACTCCTAGTTTACAGTTATCACAGATGGTTAGTCATAGGTCTTGTTTTTTAGTCTGTAGGTCAGATAAGTAAATACAGAACAAAAGTGGATACAACACTGAACCCTACAGGACACCACTGGTCACCTTCATATTATCAGAGATTGACCCTGCCACTTACACCTCATGAGTTATGTCTTTTCGCCAATTTGCTATACGTCTTAATACATAATGATCTATTTGCACCACATTTTCTTTATTAATTATGATGACATGGGGCACAGTATCTAATGCACTGGCCAATTCAAGGTAAGCTGTCTGTACAGTGTGACCACTTAACAGCTTTTGATACCTTTTCAAAGAAGTTAACCAGGTTAATTAGTAACCTGCCTTTTACAAAGTAAAATTGCCATGAATCTGGCCTGATGAGATTTTTGTGTTGAACATGGAACAATGGGGAGCCCCATCTGAACTGTACTGCCATGTATGGATTCTTTTTGTTCACTTCTGATAAAAGCAAGGTATAGTGTCATAAAATTTAAAATCTGTCCAAGCTACTAAGAGAAAATATCTTCAACTGTCTTCATATTTACTGAAGTCATTCCTTTGTTGTAGGTGTGAGAAAAATAACATTTTTGTTCTGATCTGCAGATCCCACAGTGAAAATTTTGAATCCATTTGAATCGACTGTTCAGCTGCCTGTTCTGACACATGAACAAGTTGTACTGGAGTGTGAAGTGTCCTGGCCAAAGGCTGAAGTACGATGGTATAAGGATGGGCTTGAGACAGATGAGACAGAAAACCTAAAGATGGAAGCAGATGGATGTTACAGGAGGCTAATAATTCCTTGTGCTACAACAGAAGATACTGGAGAGTACATTTTTGATACAGGAGATGACATGGTGACCTTTAATGTGAAGGTATCAGGTTAGTTCAGATTTTTGGTATGAGCCAAAAATTTCAAAGAACACTAATCATAGGAGAAAGGTTCTAGCTGCATTGTGAAATAAATATATATATAGGTGTGCATGTGTGTGTGTGTGTGTGTGTGTGTGTGTGTGTGTGTGTGTGTGTGTGTGTGTATGGAGCCTAGAAGATTATCGAAGTTTCAAAACTTCGAAAGTCATATGGTCGGGACCATATGATCGATATTTTGAATGGAGATCCCATATATACACACACACACACACACACGCACACACACACACACACACACACACACACACACACACACACGCATATGTGTGTGTGTGTGTGTGTGTGTGTGTGTGTGTGTGTGTGTGTGTGTGTGTGTGTATAATCTCCACACAACTAACAGACATGGTTATATAACAGTTAGAGTATGCCAACCATACAATACGCAGCTGTGGTTCTACTGGGGCACTGTAAACTGGTGATTAGTTTGGAAGGCAGGTCATCTGGACAAAACAGTTCAATGAATGTCTCTACTTTCATTGCAATGTTTTCACTGTGCATAATTGCTGTAGCTGTCCAGGCTTTCTGACTTGTATCTTCTTTCTGGTCTCTGACCAAGGCACTTCTTTTAATAGAAGGCATCTGACCTTCAACTGTATGTCTCCTTCCCTCAAAAGCATAGGTCATTTCTTGAATCCTTAGTACAAAATTAGAATACCATCTTCAGCTGGATAAAGGCCATTCATTTACAACTCAGCTCGGGCAAACACAGAGGTTATTACCATTTTTAGGACCTTAATGCCCCCCACAATTCATTGTTTATTCCCTCTATTGATTTATGGAAAGAATCAATTTCAGTTTTGTGTACATGGCGTAATTAGTGAGTGGTTCTCAATAATCAGCTCTCACTGGGGGACTCTGTGTCACTAGTTAGAAAAATGTCCATTTTATTATCACAAGAATATTTCCAGAATTAATCACGTAACACCAGATGAGAACCTCATCACTGCAGTACAAACACTGTCCTCATTATGCTTGTATTACTCTAATGCCATTTACCTTTGGCTTGAACCCTTTCATGTCAAATGGTATCATATACAATACATAAGCACGTTTCAAAAGCATCCCATTTGATTGTGGCTTTAGGGAATAAAAATAAATGTGGGTGATGTGTGGTGTAAACTTCCTTCTTCTTTCGGATGTTCCCATTAGTGGTCACCACAGTGGATCATCTGTTTCCATTTCTTCCTGTCCTCTGCATCTTGCTCTGTCACACCAACTACCTGCATGTCCTCTCTCACCACATCCATAAACCTTATCTTAGGCCTTCCTCTTTTCCTCTTACCTGGCAGCTTCATTCTTAGCAACTTTTTCCCAATATACTCAACATCCCTCCTCAGCACATGTCCAAACCAATGCAGTCTCACCTCTCTGGCTTTGTCTCCAAACCGTCCAACCTGAGCTGACCCTCTAATATACTGATTCCCGATCCTGCCCATCCTCGTCACACTCAATGCAAACCTTACCACCTCCAGCTCTGCCTCCTGCCTTTTTGTTAATGCCACCATCTCCAACCCATATAACATAGCTGGTCTCACTACCCTCTTTTAGACCTTCCCTTTCACTCTTACTGGTACCTGTCTCTCACAAATCACTCCTGACACTCTTCTCCACCCTGCCTGTACTCTCTTCTTTACCTCTCTTCCATACTCACCATTACTCTGAACTGTTGATCCCAAGTATTTAAACTCATCCACCTTCGCCACCTCTACACCCTGCATCCTCACCATTCCGCTATCCTCCGTCTCATTCACACACATATATTCTGTCTTAGTCCTGCTGACCTTCATTCCTTTCCTTTCTAGAGCATATCTCCACCTCTCCAGGGTCTCCTCAACCTGTTTCCTACTCTCACTACAGATCAACATGTCATTCACAAACATCAGTCCATGGGGACTCCTGTCTGATCTCGTCTGTCAACCTGTCCATCACCTTTGTAAATAAGAAAGGAGTCAGAGCTGATCCTTGATGTAATCTCACCTCCACTTTAAATGCATCCGTCACTCCTACTGCAGACCTCACCACTGTCAGGCTACATATCCTGTACCACTCTAACATATTTCTCTGACACTCCCGACTTCCTCATACAATACCACAACCCCTCTCTAGGCACCCTGTTATATGCTTTCTCCAAGTCTACAAAGACACAATGCAACTCTGTCTGACCATCTCTATACTTCTCCATCAGCATTCTCAGAGCAAAAATCTCATCCGCAGTGATCTTTCCCGGCATGAAACCATACTGCTGATCACTAATCACCTCCCTTCTTAATCTAGCTTCCACTACTTTTTCCCATAACTTCATGCTGTGACTGATCAGTTTAATCCCTCTCTAGTTACTACAGCTCTGCACACCACCCTTATTCTTAAAAATCGGTACCAAAACACTTTTTCTCCACACCACAGGCATCCTCACTTTCCAAGATTTCATTAAACAATCTGGTTAAAAACTCCACTGCCATCTCACCTAAACACCTCCATGCTTCCATTGGGATGTCATCTGGACCAACAGCGTTTCCGTTCTTCATCCTCTTCATAGCTGTCCTTACTTCCTCCTTGTTAATCCGTTCCACTTCCTGATTTACTATCCCCACATCATCCAACCTTCTTTCTCTTATTCCCTTCATTCATCAGCCCCTCAAAGTACTCTTTCCATCTGCTCAACACACTCTCTTCACTTGTAAGTATGTTTCCCTCATTATCCTTTATCACCTTTACCTGCTGCACATCTTTCCTAGCTCAGTCTCTCTGTCTAGCCAATCAGTACATGTCCTTTTCTCCCTCCTTATTGTCCAACTTTTCATACAACTTTCCATATGCCTTATCCTTAGCCTTCCTCACCTCTCCCTTCACCTTATGCCTCATCTCCTTATATTCCTATCCCACTTCTTCTTCGCCAGCTTTTTTCTTTGTATACTCTCCTGTACTTCCTTGTTCCACCATCAGGACTCCTTGTCTTTCTTCCTCTGTCCTACTGTCAAACCAAGCACCTTTCTAGATGTCTCCCTCACCAACTATACTCTAGTTACCCAACTATTCAGTAACTTAGTCTTAACTCTTCCCTGAACTCCACCTCACAATCACCCTTTTTCAACTTCTACCATTTGATCCATAGCGCTGCCCTCACACTCCTCCTCCTCTTTTTGATCACCAACATCATCCTACAGACCACCATTCTATGCTGCCTAACTGCACTTTCCCCTGTCACCACTCCACAGTCTCTAATCTCCTTCAGACTGGCCCTCCTACATAGGATATAATCCACCTGTGTGCATCTTCCTCCACTCTTGTACATCACCTTATGCCCCTCTTTCTTCTTAAAATACATATTCACCACAGCCATGCCCACCTTTTTCACAAAAGCCACTACCATCTGACCTTCTGCATACCTTTCCTTAACACCATACCCACCCATCACTTCTTCATCCTCTCTGTTCCCTTCACCAACATGCCCATTGAAATCCGCTCCAATCACCACTCTCTCACCCTCGGGTACATTCACCACTACCTCATCCAACTCACTCCAAAATTTTTCTTTCTCATTCATTGCACACCCAACTTATGGAGCATATGCACTAATGGCATTCATCATCACACCATCAATTTCCAGCTTCATAGACATCACTCTAACTGACACTGATTTCACCTCCAAAACACTCTTGGCATACTACCCCTACCCCATTTCTCCTCCCATCCACACCATGATAGAACAATTTGAACCCACCTGCCTTACTCCCCTTCCATCTGGTCTCTTGCACGCACAATATATCTCCATCTGGTCTCTTGCACACACAATATATCAACTTTCCTGTTCTCCATCATATCAGCTAGATCTTTCCCTATACCAGTCATACTGCCAACATTCGAAGTTCCTACCCTCACTACCACACTCCTAACCTTCCTCCTCTCTTCCTGCCTTCAGGCATGCCTTCCCCCTCTTCTTCTCCTTCTCCTGCTTTGGCCAACAGTAGCCCAATTTCCACCAACACCCTGTTGGCTAACAGTAATGGTGGCGGTCACTGTTAACCTGGGCCTCGACCAATCTGGTATGGAAATCTGTATTGTTGTCCGCATATATCATTTGGCAAAAGTTTTACACCAGATGGCCTTCCTGACGTAACCCTCCCCATTTATCCGGGCTTGGGACCAGCACAAAAAAAGGCTCTGGCTTGTGCATCCCCAGTGGCTGGGTGGTGCAAACTTCCTACACCTCCTTATTTAATATACCCTACCATTAGGACACAAAGAGCCAGGAAAGATTGTATATTATCAGTGAAACAGGGTATTACATTTTGGTTAGACTATCAACTATCATTTAGAACACAGCAGCACAACTACTAATAATTACCATTACTCATTATTAAAGCCATGCAGTACAAATTGCAATATCTACCTAGCCTTGAGGTCAGTGTTTTAGCTAGCTCTATCCAACTCTGTGATCTAGAGGGATAAAGCTCTATGTCCCAGCAGACTCAGTTTCAATTAGCAGCATGGCCATCTGAGGTGTTTGCAAGGAAGATGAGTGAACTCATCCTGAGAGGGAAAGAGGAATGGTTGCATTAATGGGGCACACAAAGTTTGATTTCCCAGGCCTAGGTCAGGGAAACAACTGCAGAGTGCTTCTGAGTGGGTGGAGCAGCATGGTAATATCAGTTCTTGATGAAATAAGGGGCAGATTGGTGCAGTCCACCTTTGGGTGCTCAGTCGCAGGGTGTTCATAGGGCACATGTCGGGAAGGAAAACAAACATGGTAGCAGTATGACAGCATGACCTGGTCACCTTGACATCTTTGCTGGACTCTAGCCCTAGCTGGAGTTAGTCCAGGTGAAGCCAGGGGGTAGAGCTAGACCCTGCAACTGAGTGGAGGCATTAGAGCCTGTGTTACAAACAGAGCGGGGTTGGTATAATGGTTAAGTTGTTTACCTCACAGACACAAGATACAGGGCTTGTTTCTCACCTTAGATGAGGAAATTGGCTTGGCTTAAAATGGCCCACAAGGGCAGCTAACCTAGTACTTACCGGGCAGCTAACCTAGTACTTACCCTTGGGTCTATGAATCCTGATATATAAAGTAGCTATTGGTACCCCACCATCTGATTTGACCTCTTTGCACTACTGACTAGGGGAAATAGTTGTATCCACTATGCTATTGGAATACTCTGCCCTAAAGTGCTTTCTAATATTTTACGCTGCCTTTCTGGATGTTTCTACATTGTCATCTATATCTCAGTCAACTCCGTGATCATTCAAGAGGTCCCTGAATATACATTGACACTAGTTAGTTCTACTAATCTTTAACACAATTGGTGGATGCAACAATATGTTATTTGATCACTTGTGCTCTAGCTAATCATTTAGTATGCATTTCTATTACCTTATCGTACAATTTATATAGCGAACGCTATTTCATCATACCTAAAATATCTAAACCACAAAATATCAAACATACAGAACAGCAAATTTTTTCCCAGGGAAAAAATTTGCTGTTCTGAAACACAAACACAACACAAACACACCAAACTATATAAACCACACACATACACTTAACAAAACCATAATTCTAACCCTACACTACTACCTATCCACTCACCTTAACCCAACCCTAACCCTAAAGTCCCTAACAACGGCACACTCACCTTACCCGCTCCCTAACCCTAAAGTCCCTAACAACAGCACACTCACCTTACCCGCTCCCTAACCCTAAAGTCCCTAACTACCGCACACTCACCTTACCCGCTCCCTAATCCTAAAGTCCCTAACTATCGCACACTCACCTTACCCACTCCCTAATCCTAATGACCCTAACTATTGGACACTCACCTTACCCCGATCTGTTACCACACTTACCTTAACACAGTCCATAATCTCCGTTCGCATACTTATCTTACCCTGGTCCATAACTTTCCCACCACAGTAGAGTAAATAGCGAAGCCATGGAACGAACAACCAAAATCTTACCCTAGGTAAGATTTCGAAGTTCCATGGCTTCGCTATTTTGAGTTTGGACAAACACGGGTCGATATTATAGCATTTGAAGTTTAAAAACTTTGATACTATAATATATACCCTTTAGTACTTGTATTTAAATGTGAAATTTTATATAAAATCATTTATGATCAACTGTTCAATTTATTGATCATTACTCTTTCAGGATATAATAAGGCTTATAATTCTGTGTACATCTGGTCCTTCAGAAGTCTTTGCAAAGAAATTGTATACAGAGAACTAAATGTTTTAAATGCATGCAGAATATATTGTGTTGATACCAAAGTTAGAAGTGTCTCAGATATGGTAGCTGGTGCCATGGATGCATTACCTCCATATGTTCTGAGATAAATTGAGATAAATTGCCCTCCTGGTTTAAAAAAATACTCCAAGCAATAATGTTGCATAGTTCTTTGTTTAAAAACTATATGATAAATTAAACTCAGAAGAACTGTATTTCTTATTCAGCAAAAAATTAGTTACACTGTTGCAGGAATAAAAAAATGATTTATTGAGAGTTTTGGGTTGAAAAGGAGCAAGGAAATTATTTTAATGTTTGGAAACTGGTCAGTCGTTTTTATTATACCACTTGCATTGATATGTTTACTCATCCAACAAGTATTAAACCACCTTCAATTTTTTACTGTTGCTGCATTTTAAGTCAGAATGACTTAATGGATTGTTACTTTAAGGTCCTCCTTTTGGCTCTCAGTTTTTTCAAGCCTCACAAGTCCTGAAGGCCATCTTCAAACTTTACAGATGACCTGGAATTCTTCAAGGGCATAGGGTGGGAGGCATAATCCATCTAGTGAAATATCTGTGAGTTGAGGAGATGGATCTCAGGAACTAAATATTACATGGACAGAGCTTTCCTTATCTTTATATAACAACCAGGGAGTATATATACATTCAGAAAGTAATAGACATGACCTCTACTCTCTTAGTCATTCCTGGAAAATTGTTGAAAAAACACTGATTGACTTAAAATAAGCCAGTTAATGTACCCACCTTACAGTTACCCCAGTTTATACCACAAGTGAGGTGAAGGCCAACCACTTCAGTGCTGGCTATATAATGGGTATAGAGAGGGGACATTACTCCCTTCCATTAGTGATGTATCCCCTAAAGTAGCTCCACCCTCCTTGTGAGTAAATGGCTTCTACTAGGTCCCCATTCTCCGCCAAGTGTTCATTAGAATAATGTATGATACCAAGGCATGCTTTATTCAATTTAATTTGATAACCAGGTAAGTGAAATGATCACCAGACCCACTGAAGCCATGAATTGGGCATACAGTTGCAATAGGAATTAGAATAGGCAGGAAAGAACAAAATGTTGTAATAATTAATATAGGTACTATATAAGCGGTTCCTTATTACAACCACAAATCTCCACTTTCTCGAATACGAAAATGTCGACACGTATTCAGCGAACCGCGAAAACACCAAACGTCCTGAAGCATGAAATTCGAAATGTCGAATTGTCATAGTTGGCCCTTCTCTGGTATAGCTCCTTCAGGTAAGTGTGCAATAGTTACGGACCTTAGGGTAGGGTGCGGGTTAAGGTAAGTGCATACATAGTAATATATGCAAGATTTAATGTAGGGTTAGAAGTAGGGTTTTGTTAAGTGTATGTATGTGGATTATTTATTTTGTTTGGGTATAGCTCCTTAATGGAGGTGTGTAATAGTTACAGATTTTAGGGTTAAGGTGCAGGTTAAGGTAAGTGCATACATGGTAGTATATGCACGCTTTACTTTAGGGTTAGAAGTAGGGTTTTGTTAAGTGTATGTATGTGGATTATTTATTTTGTTTGGGTAGGTAGTACGTAGAGGGCAGTGGGGTTGGTTAACTATAATGATTCGACATTTTGAATTTCATGGTTTAGGATGTTCAGTGTTTTCGCAGTTCCCTCAATATGTGTCGATGTTTCTGTATTCACATAAGTGAGATTTCACGGTTGTAATATAGACCCCCATTCAGCAGCCAGACTTTTTTACTGGACTAGGCTATGAAGGGACAGCACAAAAAAATTAAGAAAAATCAGGTACGTTCTGAAAAATAACAAGACTGAAACCTACCCCATTTTCCTTCTTTTTTGCTCTGTCCCTCCATGAATCGCAGCAGACTCTTCTACCATGCAACTGTCAATCTTTGCAGAATGTTCATATTTTTGTCTCATAACAGAAATGGAGATTCCCTTTCTCCAATGCTACTCAAAAATAAAAATAAAAAAGGCAACAGACAGATCACCTTTTCTCTGTTACTTTAATTCAGCACCACTGATGTACTGTGCAAGCATAGGAACATAACTCCTCTATGCATACAGAGTACATCAAAAATCATGAAGAATGGCAAACAACACAGAGGAACACCAACTCTGTTATACAAAGACATCATTTAAGAAAGGTAAGCAATTTCTTTCTAAAATAATGTCATTGTATAATATAGCAATAACCCACGCCTGGGTGTGGGTAATGCGGGATTTACCCACGGTTGGCATGGTTTGGTCCCGAGGGTGAAGCCCGAGCGACCAGACAAAGACAACCGTGGGTAAATCCCGCATTACCCACACCCAGAAGTGGGTTATTGCTATTATACTATGACATTATTTAAGAAAAGAAATAATTACTTTTCTTAAATAATGGCATTGTATAATGCCTCTTTGCTGCCCTTCCGCAGCTGTCTGGTAACCGCGGCAGTTCTGATGTACTGCGCATGCCTACGCAGTACATCAGAGCTGTGTCCAAAAGCAACGGAGAAAGCAAGATCTCTGTTGCCTTTTACTGTTTCGCTATGTTAAATGGGTTTAACATAGCGAGACAGCTTTAAAATAAGCAATGGAGATCTCTGTTGCTTATTTTAAAGCTGTCTCGCTATGTTAAACCCATTTAACATAGCGAGACAGGTTTAAAAAAAAGCAACAGAGAAAGAAAGATCTCCGTTGCTTTTTACACACTGTGTCGCTATGTTAAAGGAGTTTAACATAGCGAGACAGCTTTAAAAAAAGCAACGGAGATCTTCGTTGCTTTTTTTAAACCTGTGTCACTATGTTAAACTCTTTTAACATAGCGAGACAGTGTTTTAAAAGAGACTTATACTAATGGAAAAAGTCCGGGTGACCGGACCTTTTTCCATTAGTGTAAGTCGATTTACAACATGCACGCTAGCCAATCAGCATGCACGTTTTGGAATATTAATGGGGGGTCATGGTATAATAGAAATAAACCCACTTGTGGGTGTGGGCATATCAACGGACATGAAGTATTCAGGGATTCTCTTTATAACTTCACTGCTCATTGTGAAATCAACTGCACTGAATTTCTATTAATTTTCATGGAAGCATGTACATGAAGCTTCAGTAAATAGATTTACTTGTAGGTTATTCCTAAATGTGGCCAAAATTTAATTTCAGCAAGTAAGTGGTTCCATGTTGGAATCCTTAGTTTGGAAAAAAATCCCTTTCTCTTGTGGCCATTTTAAAGCGGGATCTTATAAAGGCAATGACTTTATCAAGATTGTCTCTACATTTGTCTGATAGGAAGTTTTGTTTTTTAGAGCAGTTGTTGGCTAAGTTTGAAAAGCAAAGAGCCAAGCAGTAATGTTACATTGCTATTTATTTAAGGTGGTCACAATAGCATTACTGGCCTTAGCGAGTAGGACAAATCTTAATATTTTAATAAACTGTAATGCATGTGTATTAGAACTAGAGTACAGTGCAGTGCAGCTAATGACAGACTGCATTGCAGACTGAGGGTAAGAACATTTTTAACATGACAGGCAAAATGAGAAAGATGATGAAAGATCTTGTCACATAATTTGAATTGCCTCTACTATTGCCATTTCAATAAATTTATCAAGGCTAGCTTGATGAGTTTGTGCACCATACAGCTGGCAGACTTGTGATTATCATGGACGTGTGACATGATAATGATCTTACATTCATAGAGCCCAGGCTAAATGATAAATTACCCTCATTTAGCTGCTGCTTTTTAACTGAGGTTTCCATTGTTCATTTGTTTAGGTGTTCCACATAAGATGGGAGTGTAGCTATCTCTGTTGGATGCTGCATACCTTTGATTTGTCCCTGATTCTGCGGAATGTCACTGATTTTGCCATAAATATTTGTCCTGTTCGTCATACAAATCTTTGATTTTCTAGAAAATCACTAAGAAGTAAAGTCAGTCATATTGTTTAAAAATGCAAGTTGATGCAAAACCTTTTGTTCTATTAACGTAAGTGGATTAAAGTAAAGTTTAAAAAATTGTTCCTGATTTTAGGCCTTTGTCCCCAAATCTTGAGCAAAGAAGCTGAGAGCCATGGAACCAATATATGACATATGTCAGATTTTCAGCTGGCCTACTAATTCCTCTGACTGTATCCCTGAAACAGGAACAAACTGCTGCTGCTACTTTATTATCTACCATCTATCATGTATACAATTTTATGGATTTCCTCATTAATACATTGTTGGGTTAGACTAGCTGTTTGGTTCTTTATGCCAGAAATGTGTACGATACTTCACAAGACTGCCCCATTAGATCATAGAAGGTCTAGGCTTTGGAAAACAAGTTTCTTCTGCTACCTACAGAAAAATGATGATATATTGGACTTTATATTCCAGTCATGTGTGGTTACATCAGATCTGTAGCCAGAGACAGTATGCTACAGTTTAATCTATTTCCACCTTGGTCTGCCCTGGACATAGCCACCTAATGTTGAACTAGTCCAATTTATGGGATTTCTTTGATTTCTTCTAATGACCCCAATCCCCCTACTATGCCAACTTTTCGTGCTGTGCGGTGTAGAAGACCTGAGCTGCTGGTCATGATCTATGGCACGTAGTAATAAAACTCATCTGGATGATACCAAAGGTTGTTTTATTAAAACATAATCATTGTTTGATAATCTGTAGTATGTCCATTTCTGCAAATCCCAGTCACCTTTCCTTATTTCTCAAGTTTGACTATGACACATAATAAAGCCTGACTTCAGCAATTAGTCACCTAATGTTGTCATAAGACACTTCAGTGGTTGAAAGGAATTTCATTTAAGTTTATATTACCTGGTATATTTCTTGACATTTCTATATTTTACTACTAATTCTATTTATTTTGCAATATGCACTGTGTAGCTCCATTTGTCTAAGTTTACAAATGTTTTATTCTCTATTTCACGTTACCATTGGTTCACCTTTGCATACTGGCAGCAACTGCTTAAACTGACAATCAGTTACCACAAATGGAAAGATAAAGATTTTCCTATGTATTGAGACAGAGAAACACAAGTTATTTATTATAACCACTAACCGTTATTCTGAAGTTTCATTCTTGCAAAGTTGTCACTTTACCAGATTATTCTTCTGATTGGAATAGAAGGAAGTTCAGCAGCTAAGATAATGTCACACTGTATATTCTTCAATCTGGATTGAATTCATTGTTTTTCATTTCCCAAGGCCATTCCCTTAACTACATTACATTTGTCTTTATCTCAGTCAGGAACGGCATATACATTCCAAATGTGGCATGATATCTCATTACTGTTTACTTTGTTCCTGTAAATGAATGGCTCGGTTATAGTAATTTTTGTTGATAATATTTTTCAGTAAAATTTCATAAGGAACAACGATCACAGACCCCATCATTTCTTATACACTGAAGACCGTTCATTGAAACATGTTGCAGAAAAAAGCCCATCAGTCATATCTCTACATTCACTTGCCATTATTGACAAATTTGTCATTTGGAGCTGTATTCACAACTCACATTAGCTTTGTTTGCAGTATTTTACTTATATATTTGCATACAGTAGGTAGAGTTAGTGATGCTCTGTACTTAGTAGCTGAAGGATGCATTTACGACATTGAAGATTATGATCAGACCTCCAGTTGTAACCAAGATGTGTGTTTGAGAGATGGAGGTCAAGAAATTCACCTTAGGAGCAAAGCAAAATAAAGTTTGGGAGGTACATGTTGACGTCAATCCAAAAAACTGAGTTATGATAAGGCAGACATAATTCTTTGATGTATAGGGAGGTCTACTAGTTAGAGAAAAAAAGGTAGGAGTGCTAAACTGTGGACAGAAGCTAAATGTCCATATGAGAAATGAATGGATTTTTTTTGTCCCACATTTTTGTAAGAGCAAAGTGTATTAAGAGCTTTTAAAGCTGTATTATCTGCTTGCCTCTGTTCTGTGGTGGCTGGCACTAACCATGGTTATGATTTAGCATAACAGTGCATAATACTAACAGGTAATTAACAAAAGTTTGTTAATCACCTTTCTTATGTCAGTAAGGTATGTAACAACGTTATCTTTTCCCCAAAAGTATAGCACAATTGTAACACTCCATGCACTACATTAGTACTGTAGAAGACAATAAGCCGTATTTGTCTACTGAAAAAAGACTCTAGCAGAGACAGTGGCTATTAAGTAACATCTGAACTGGCATTTCAGATTTCAGAACAGATTCTTGTTACTAAAGACTTGTCTAAAAGAAGAATGTTTTTTATGATAGCTCTCTTCCCTTGAGAAGGATCACTAATGTTTATACTGTCTAATATATGTAGGAACTTCTAGGCAGTTTACTGTTATACAGCAGGCAGTCTGTCACCAAATGTCAGATCAATACCTAACTACATCCTTTAATTTTTATGTTGAAAATAGGTTAAGAAAAAAACAGGATAGTGAATAATCAACCTTCCCACCAACCACCCTCCAACAGGCTGTACCAGTAATTAATCATCATTACTTTGTGGTAAAAATCTTAGAAAACTGCCTAACAGGTTTTGGAGATTAGTTCCAGAAATCTGCTGCCAGTGGTATTACAACAACATGTGAAATGGTATTCATTAAAATGATAAAAACATGTTTTACATTTGAAACAGGTTTTATTGTACAGCAACTTTTGGTCTTCTTTTTCTATCAGTATTTTGTGATTCTGTTTTCTTGCCTTGGTCATTTCAGAACCCCCTGTAAAAATAATTCGTAATAATTCAGTACCAGCTGTGATGAAAGCATTTGTGGGTGATGCTCTTACGCTACAGTGTGAAATATCACGACCAAATGCAGTAGTCAAATGGTTCAAGGATGGTCTTGAGATAACTGACAATAGGAATGTACTTGTGGAAGAAGATGGAGTTAATCGCAGGCTGATACTGACATCTGCCAAACTGGAAGACAATGGGACGTACATCTGTGATGTAACTGATGATGTAGCAAAATTCATTGTTCAAGTGACAGGTAAGTGACATCAGAGTAAGTCTCTGAGTTATATAAACATTTTCAGTTATTCTTCATGTTTAGTAAAGAACAACTGATATAACAAATAACTTAGGTCACTAATTGCTTGCATTAAAACCAGAAAAAGCAATTATAAACTTAATAACTTATATATCCCTTTTATGTCTGTTTTTATTAAATGTTGTTGAAAAACATACCACTTTAAAAGGACAGATCTACAAGTCATCTACTGTTTTTTTTTTTTACATTTTTAACCATTATTTATGAACCTTGCAATACATCACTTTTGCAATTACTCTTTAGGTGGGATTGCTTATTTGCAAATTACTTGCAAATTAACTATAGAGTTGTGATGGTGCTTCAGTATGGGAAGTCATTCTTTTTTGTATTTTATATTTGTTAAACGTTTTGTAACATGCATTTTGATTATTTGTTCCAAAGGTGATACATAGTATGTATTGTATTTCTCTCTTTAATGTATTTTAAACTGTTATACAAAGTTTGTGCAATGGAAGAAAACAGATAGATACCCTTACATGAACCGCAGTCTGAGTTTTTAACATTGAAATGATTGCCTTTGACATGGTAGATCTGGCTGAAGTAATGAACTGAAATGTTCCCAGTGTGCAGTCTATCATAGTTCTTGAATAGCATCTGCAGTCTGCATCTAGAAACGTGCACATAACATACAGCATTAGTAAATGTGATGCAGTGTTATGGATACGGGCGTAATTGCACTACACTTGTTAAGAGCAAGACTGTGAGAAACTATTTGCACATGCATGACCCAGCCCATGAGCAGAAAAGAAGTTATGCTTCACAGTGGGGCAGCTCCAGAGGCACATAACAGGTTAGAATGTAAAGAGGGTTGTAAGGGTATTAACAGGGTAAGATTAAAGAGTGATGGCATTTTAATGTGGATTTGCTATCAGATAATTGAACACAACAAATATTTCCAATGATGAAAGCAGCTAAGGACGCGGGACTGACTGACCATTGTACATGGAAATTAAACATTTGTAAGTAGCTGGTTGGATGGATTTAGCGGGTAAAGAACGATTACTTAAAGGGAATTCTGGGAAAACAAGAATGGGATATGCAACATGTATTGTCTTAGGGCAATTTAACAGGTAAAGTTTGCATGTTTAACTGGCTGAGGGTATTTGAGAAACTAGGAAAGAAGCCTAGTGAATGACTACAGACAGTTTAAGATAATAAACAGTTGTCTAGATATGACAAATATCTAAAAAAGGAGATTAAAGGATGCATATGAAAAAATTTACTTAAGGAAGACATCCAACTTACATATACCATCTCTTTACTCCAAAATGAAGGCAAGGATTTATAACATATTACAAAAATGCTTTGAAAATGTTTCTAAAGAAAAATGTAGACTTACCAAGGTACAGTATTTCACCATAGACTTGCCTGACAAAAAATATTTCATCTTTGCAACAGGACAAAAGCTATTTTAAAACTTTGACTGAAAAAAGAAAAAAACAACCATAAAGTATAAACATGCATTGCCTACAGATGAATGAGTAGAAACCTTTTCAAGACTGTAAGTAATTTATGAGTGATGAATGAAATGCAAGAGACTAGTCATAATGCCTGTATGAAGTTTTTACTTACACAGCCCCATCCTTAGAATAATACAGGACACATTTTAGTCCTCGCTGACACAATATAATATTCTACTAAGTCTGATGGAATATCATTTATCAAGGACCCAGATCAGCAGTATATATGAAAGCACCAAAAAACAAGGCATAGGATAACTTGCAATCTAGCATTCCTGTTTGCACAGTAGTCCAGTTAGCTAATCTCAGATGTGCTTATCTTATTTATCCAAATGATCTCATGCAGCACAAATTAACAAATTATGTAGCTTACAAGTGCAGGAGAACCATAAGCAAAATCATATAAAATTGTGCATTGTCTGTATTGCACTTTTATGAATAAAAATATTGTTAAAGTCTATTACAATAAATGAGTATCATGAGCAGACACAGTGTTTCTCAAGTTTAGGAAGACCACCTTGTATGAGAGAAATGACTGCTTGATGCTAGGGTTTAACAGACATTAATAGATTAGGGATAAAGGATCAGCACTGGTGTATAACTCTACTGAATTACTTTCCTGCAGCACTGCTACATTGCTATGAGGTCATAAACAACCACAGTTTTTAGGAATTTAGTTATCAAAGAGTATTTCTGGATTAATGCTGGAAATTACGTACTGCATAGACATTATAATCAGAACTGTTTCAGTGTTGTATTGTGTTGTATTGGTATTTACTGTTTAAAGCATAGCCCAAATACCATTCTTTTATTTGAAAAGACATTTGGATTTCCTGGAACTGGACGTTTATTCAGCATTAAGTTAAATGACCGGCTTTCCTTTAATGGAGATGATCCTTTGAGTTTAGATGTTACCTTATATTGGTGACTGAGCATCACTTGTTAGATTAAAGAACAATAAAGAATGAAAATTTGCCCTCAGTTACATAATTATACTAAGAATTTTGCCTCATTTAGGAGCTGGAGTGACAGTTATGAATAAACGTAATCATTTTGACAAAAATGTGATAATACATCATATAATTGTATATCAGGTAACTTATGTCTGACAGAATTATAAAGAAGAGTGTTTTTTTAACTGAGTCATAGTCTCCCCACAATTCTAATTTCATTTTTGTTTGGGAAATGTTGATGCTCAAACTTGGAGACTGCAATAAAACAAAATGTGATATACAAAATAAAAAATCTCAAAACATATTAATATCAGTAATGGACCGTAAACAAAACATATAGATCACTTGCTTAAAAATCCTACAGCTGAAGCAGTTGACTCCATTATTACCAGAGATGTTCCCTAAGCCTGTTACTGGTTAAGAAATGTGCCTTCATCACCCCTCCTGTTAATTATATATATATATATATATATATATATATATATATATATATATATATATATATATATACACCAACTTTGACCCTGCACTACAGAGGGGGAGAGGACAGAATCCCTTATCACCATTGCACTGCAATCCTACATGGTAATGGACACAGACATGTAAGATAAGCTAATTTTCTATCACACGCCAACTTTTATTCCATTCCAGAAATGAAACAGTCAACAAAATGAATTAAACCATATGTTGATTTTACTGGTTTGAGATTTTTTTTTTATTTTACTGACTCAATCCATTTGTGTGGAGTGGATTTGATAGTTTTAAATTGTTACTGAACACATCCAAATACTTTTCTTTTGACATTTTCAAAAGTAAAAAAAAAAGCTTCACCATTTTTTAGATGTATTGATTAGTAAGATCACTATTCATGGAAAACTGTAATTGTTGCTATAAAGGAAGTAGTCTGTAATACTTATTTGGATTTTTGTCCATCATTTTTGGTCCTGTTCCTGCTATCAAACCTCCATCAATCTGGGCATGCTCCATTTTTTTGCAAGGATTTTATCACCATAAGGATATGAGAGACATTCTCATCACAACATATTTTGGTTTGTTTCAGGTCCATTTTTTACTATATCTTTACTTTTGGTTATATACTGACTGACTTTAGGCACATGAAATATATTAATTTCAGTAGACAACAAAATGCAATTAATACTGGCTGGTCCATCTCTAATACTCCAACACATAGCCGGCCTTAGGCATAGGCCAACTAGGTGGCCGCCTAGGGCGCCGGTCTAGCAGGGGCACTTTTCCAGTATTTACTTGGTGTAGGTAGACCAGGATGGAGGCACCAGGTAGTATGGTAGGGGGCAGCGTGGAGTCTTTTTGCCTAGGGCACCAGTTGATCTAAGGCTGCTCCTGCTCCAACAGGTAAGTTAAAGGATACATCTATTCAAGGAAAATGCTTTTTTTAGTTTATCATGCATCCGTATTAAAAGAAAGGGAGGGGGAGTAGCACTTCTTTTTAAGGATGGACTACAAGTCACCTCTATACCCTATAACCCACCAAAGGACAACCATGCTGAAGTCCTTATTTCCAAATTGCAGCTTAACTCTAGTAAATCCTTATATATCTTCTGTATCTGTCTGCCTCCTGGAAACAATATCAGTGCACTAGAAGATATTCTTAGGTGGGGTCTCAACATCCTTCCCACAAGAAACTATAATCCTAGGAGACTTTAATATAGATTGGAAGAACATCAATACTGAACATCCTACCTCTCATATTAACCTTCAAGGCTTCTCTCAGACCATTACCTCCCCAACAAGAATAAACAAACCAAACAAAAAAGAGAGCACTTTGGATTGGAGCCTTATTAATAACTACCACCAAACTTACACAGTTGGTATCCTCCCTGATGATGTAAGTGACCACTCCTTGACCTATATATTCAGGCAAAAGTTTAATACCTCTCACCTAACCTCATATAGGACTATACGGACCAACAAGCAATTTAACCAACACCTTTTCCAGAGTGAACTCAGTGCCTGTGGTTGGTCTCAATTAAAAACCCTCCCACTTGAACAGGCTGTCAAATATTTTAACTCTAAGTTCTTAGAAATCCTAAACCAGCATGCACCTAAACGTACTATCAGAACTAGGTCCAGACCTGCCCCCGGGCTTACGAATGAAACCAAGAAAAAAATCCTCTTCAGAAATAAAGCCTGGTCTAGGTGGTGAACTACCAAAAATACATCAGATCAACAAATGTTTAGACATATGAGAAACATGACAAAAAAAGAAATTCTCTCAGACAAAAAAAACTTTTACTGTAAAATGCAGCAAACAAACCAAAACAATCCTCAAAGATTCTGGGCAAGTATCAATAGACTCCTTTATCCAGGTCACTTCAGAACACCAAGCCCAACAGGTGCAACACATGAGACTCCTATCCAAGCTGCCAATGCTTTCAATTCTGTCTTCGCAGAGGCTATACAATCCCTAGCCAGTCAACTAGCTCCTGATAGATCCAGTCTTCTTAACTCTTCTCCCAGCTCTCTTCTGTTTACAACCCACCTCAACTAATTTTATCTATAAACTCATTCTAAAACTTAACAAAAATAATGGAAAAATGTATTCACCATCAGCTTCTAAACCATTTAATTCAACATAACATACTTGCTGAAAGCCAACATGGCTTTAGGCCATTCCACAGTACTACTACTGCCCTCTTATCTTTTACTGATACCATAAACAAAAACGGCAATAGCAATGTTCTCTCTTCCTCTCTATTTATTGATCTCTCAAAAGCATTTGATATGGTAAACCACTCTCTACTTATAAATATTCTGAAATCACTCTCTCTTGATACTATGGCTGTACAGTGGTTTACTTCCTACCTCAGCAATAGGCAACAGGCTGTGCTCTGGGAGAATAAACTATCATCCCACCTTCCAGTCTCACTGGGTGTCCCTCAGGGTTCCATTCTAGGCCCTCTCTTATTCTCAGTATTTATCAATGATCTCTACCTAGCTATTCATCAGGCAACCTGCATACAGTATGCAGATGATTCAACTTTAATCTGTGCAGCTGAATCTTCATCTAAACTACAATCCCTAACTCAGAAAATATTTAACGTAGTAGAGACTTGGTTCTTAAAATGTTGCCTCCTCTTGAATCCCAAAAAAACAAAGCTCCTTCTCTTTACACTCACCTGTAAATCCATGCCTTTAGATTTCTCTGTCATTTCTAACAATGGCACCCTCATATCCCCTGATTCTACCACCAAACTCCTAGGAATTACAATAGACAATTACCTCATCTTCGATACCCATATTAATAACACTATAAAAACAGTCAACAGAAAAATGGGCTCCCTATACAGGATCAAATACTTTCTCACTCCAACAGCCAGAACTACTATTGCCCACTCTCATCTAATCTCAACACTTCTCTATGCCTCACCAATTTACACCAACCTATCTAAGAAGAATCTTCTCAAACTAACTACATCTTACAATAACATTGCCAGATTTGCTACTGGTAATCCCTTTAAAACTCATCACTGTCAGAATCTAAAAAACTAGGATGGCTTGAACTGCAAAATCAGCTTCATTTTAACCAACTTACCATTGCTCATAAGATCCTCAACCAGCCTAACAACACTCCTGTACTCTCAAACCTCATTACTCTGTATAAAAATCTTAATACCTTATGCTCTGCTAACAAACTTATACTTAGCATTAGTAAGTCTAACAACATGGCAGGAAACTCTCTTTTCTCAAACACAACTGGGAAATACTGGAACCATCTATCTAGTGATCTTACTTCACTTCCTTCCCTACCCCACTTCAAACAAAAACTCAAAATATACCTTAGAACATACTGGTTATGCCCTTGCACCAACCCTGACTAACCCACTACCTCTGAGACTAAATTTCTCCTAACTCCATTCTGACTTTAAATTCAATGCTCTTTACTGCAAACTTTGCAAGAATTGTACACCCGCATACAGTTATGCTCTACCTCACATGGATATCTTGTTCAATATGTTGTAAATACTCTTCTGCAACCATTCTCAGGAATTGTAAACCTGAAAAAAGTTCAGTCTACCTCATGCGAATATCTTGTTCTATATTATTGTAAATATTGCTCTGCAATGTAATGTAAAATGTTTTGTATCATCTGCTATGTTAACTTGATTGTAACCTTACAAACACTGTTTTGAATTTGTAACCTCACACATATTGGTATAATGGATCTGTCTTGGAGCTTTTCTCCCAGGGCCTCTACTGAAAATGGACATATATCCAGTTGGACTAGCCCAGTCAACAAATGTAAAATAAAATAAAATAAATAAATAAAATAAATCTCCCAAATAATTCAGCTGTGTTACAGTTATTCCCACTGTATTTCACACAATAAAAAGTCAGTAGTTCAAAACACAAGAATCATTATAATTGTCAGAGGTTCTACAAAATAAGAAACCCTACCTCAGGTTTGAAACATACAAACAGAAAAAATGTAAAGCTGTATGTAAGAGCAAAAAACAATATGCCAATAATTATAACCAAAGTTTTTCTTAAGTTTAAATCACATTTCTACATATAATCAGTTTGCTTATTTACCTTCTGGGGTTTTGGATAAATTTTACTGTTTTGTATGCTACTTTTTCTGTTATGAAGATCTGAAGGTGTGAAATTATATA
Organism: Protopterus annectens; assembly: GCF_019279795.1. Classification (NCBI taxonomy): domain Eukaryota; kingdom Metazoa; phylum Chordata; order Ceratodontiformes; family Protopteridae; genus Protopterus; species Protopterus annectens. Next base: position 74,661,262 of record NC_056728.1, read on the forward strand.
TTTCTTTACAGAGTACCTGCTCCCAAAAAGTAAAAACTCTATGTTACGTTTTCAAGATTAAAGTACTGACATAGTGTTTCTGTCTGTGTAGAGCCACCTGTTAAGGTTCTCAGAAGGCCTGGCCTGAGGACAGATTACCGCTGCAGTGCATCAGATGACATTGTTCTGGAATTTGAGCTATCACGGGAGGATGGACAGGTGAAGTGGTACAAAGATGGAGAAAAGATCGCAGACAATGAGAGATTCTGCCTGGAAGAAGAAGGAGCCTTCCGTTCACTTGTAATACTGAACACAGAAGCATGTGATTCAGGAGAGTATCTCTGTGATACTGTTGATGACAGCATAGTGTTTCATGTAACTGTTGAAGGCAAGTATATCCAAACTGATTTCTTCGTCACAGTACATTTTACAGGTAAATTTTGAAAACAGCTTTTTCACAATGGTTGTCTTTGTTTTCTGTTGATTGTCTGTCTCATCACACAGTACCACTGGCGCCCACTTATCCTCAGTGTAACCTCAGTCTTCAAACGCTGTCAGTTATGCTTCTTGGGTATACAGCAAATGATATATGAATATATCATTGTGGTTTATGACCTCCTTTTCTATTCAGTTAAGAGCAGTCTCTTGCTTAATGACCTTCTATCGCTAGCTCATGGTTTTTGTTTTGGTAGCAATGATTCACTTTCTTGTTACAGAATACAGATTAAAAAGCTATCTTGCAAAACATACTCAAAAGTCATAAACTTGGATGTAAGCAAATATAAAAAGTGTCTGAAGAAAACTATGAATTATCTAATCAAATATACCTGCTTGTTTGAGATATTAAATGTTTATGATAAAGTGGGATAAATGGAAGCATTTTAGGGAAGGATATAATCTGTAGCCTACAAAAAGAACAAAATATAAATGAATAAAAAAAGAACACTGCTCAAAACATATGCACACAACACTGTCCCATACAATAGCAAATACAATACAAAAATGTACACAAGGCTAAAGTATAAGCAAAGTATTTTCCCTCTCGATAGGTAAAGAAGCCTCCACACCCCCAGATTTCAATATACCAACTCTGTGATAGTCCAACTCAAAGGCGAAATCTCCCAAAAGACAGAAATCAGTGCCAATGTACACAGAGAACTGCACCAGCAATGATTCACCAAAACACATTACCACTCAACAGAAAAATATACTACAAAACACTAGCATCCAAAATCACATCAAGGCCCACCCGGCAAAAACACACATTTATTTATTTTTGTTGACCGGGAGTGTCCGACTGGATGTAGGTCCATTTTCAGCGGAGGCCCGGGGAGAAAAGTTCCACATATGAACATAGGAATTAAAACACACTACATAAACACTGAACTGAGCATTATTGTTCATTGACCATTCTGGCATTTACACTTTACATCACTTCAATCATGAGTACTGAAAAGCTGGTTGACCTTTTGGGCATTCGATCACATAAAATAAATATATATATATATATATATATATATATATATATATATATATATATATATATATATATATATATATATATATACCCCTATATTTATATCTCTATATCTGTTTATTCATTCATCTGTCTATACATATGGTTGCCACATTTTACATTACACTGATTTAAAATTGTTATCTAGTAACATCATTAAAAAAAACTTCTGGGCTTATACAACATTTTAAATAAATACAGTTGTTGGCTGTTAGTAACATTTTTAACTCAGTCAATGCTTGTTTTCTTTAGTGGTTTACCAGGTCTGGAGGATTTAACAGGACAGCTTACAGTGGACACCTCATCTTTCTTTAAGGACATTTCTTGCTACAGTGCAACTGTTCTTGCTTATGCAACTTCAACAGTTTCTCTCTCAGTTGTCATACACTCCTTGACTATCATACATTTTACAATCTATTTTCTTGTGACAGGACTGACTGTGAAAAGTAAGGCTGCACCTCTTTCCAGAATTATAAAGTTGGACCCACTTAAATTGTAGAAATGTCTGCAATTCCTTTATATAGTTTTCTATCTGCCCATGAGCACCACTAGATCTTGGTTTAAGAAAACACCACTCTTCTGTTTGGCACTGTACATGTGCAAAAATAAACCCTCCTAAAACCTGATTCCTTCCACTATAACCCTTACAACTTTCCATCTCATTATTTTCTTACCTTTCCTCTCTATCGCATACCTTTAATAACTGCACGAGCTCTCACTCTGTATTGCTAAATCACAACTGCTCATGCCTACAATACTCCAACAATTAACAAAAAAATGCTACTCGATCTGACAAACTCCATCTTCAGTGCTACAACTGTATGCATCATACATGTGTAATTTATGTAAATAACATCTATTGCTGTGTTCATACCATTTCCATGCATTGTGACTGTATATACTCTGTATTATATGTTCTTGTATGTACTATTGATGCAAGTGAAGCTTTTCTCCCCGGTCCTCCACTGAAAATGGGGTCACCTAGGCCCAGTGGACTTTCCTGGTTAACAAATCCAATAAATAAATAAATAAATAAACAAACAATCAAATAAGTAAATACTACTTAACAGACTTTCATTTTCAAACTGTGCCATTTCATATTGCTCTTGTTGCCTTACTTTGTCGTTACTCTCTTGTTGTGGTAGACTTCTGGAGTTTTTCTCATTGTTATTTCTGTCCCTGATGATTTCTTTGCAGAACTTATTTTCCTTCATGTTAATTTTCAGGCATGAGGTATGTACTTAAAGGTGATAATTTGCTCTTTGGTATTCTGCCCATACCCCAAGTAGACCCCAAAGAAGTTTTCTTCAGGTGGATAGCAAATATTGGAGGTGTCACAGGCAAGAAAGAGGTGGCTGGGAACATATTATTTGGGAGTGTAATGAGCTGGCAGACTTTAGTTATTCCCTGCAAATCGCTGTGTCAGACATGCTGGGTGAGTGGATTGGATTGACTGGGGAGATGATTTTTTTGAGCTATGATACAAAATTGGAATTATCTAGACATAGTAAAGTGGCTGCCAAAAAAGCAATTACTAGAAAATGGAAATCAAATTGCAGACCAACTTTACTAGAAGTGAGAATTGTGGGAACAATATATGCAGAGAAGGAACAAGGTTTAAGAGGCAGGATTTGAATGAGCCATATAATGCTTAACTGACAATGACTGCATAGATTATAAGTGATGTATAATGTTTGCAACTACAATTGTTTCAATAGTGTCTGTGAAGTATAATGTTTGCAACTAAAGTAGTGTCAGTGTTTTGTTTTTCATTTATATAAATGTAAGATTGCCTATGTCATACATGATAATTTAATAAATATGTTTAGTGGGAAAAAATAGTTGAGCTGATGAGGGACAGTGTCTCTCCAATGGAGTAGTCTTATATACTTCAAAACTGTGAGATGACAAACCTCATAGGATTTACTACTAGTCTTTCTTATGATATTTGTTCACTGTTCAGATAGTCCTCCTCAATTGTCTTTTAGATTGCTAGGAATGTGAACTGAATGTTAAATATTTTCAATTCTCACTCATGAACAAGTCTAATGCATTTGTGACTTCTGAAATGTAGACTATTGTAAGATATAACATTGTCTGCCTTTCTTTTCAGAATATAGTGTTTGATGCAAAAATCACAATTACACTTGTATATGTTATATTGATTTCAGAGAACCTGGAAGAATAATCTACATATATGAGCTACAATACTTATTTAAAATGGAACAAATCAATTCCAACTTGATTCCATTAACAATATAAAACTAGGTATGCTAGCATTTCTTCTTTAAATTTTTATTATGATAGACACTACAGACAGTACAACTTTGTACTGCTTGTTTAATTCCTTGGTATTGCATCATATTTTCCTCTTGTTTTGGCTTTACTGATTCCAAGCATGATTTGTATACCTTTCAAGCTTTCGCCTTTTAATTGGCCTGGGAGGCATTATTTTGTCAGTTTCGAACATCAAGCTCTAAGCACAACCTATTACTGCCCTGAAAAAAAGACTGCATTTCTATCTTTAGTGATTCCAATTGCTCAGCTCAGCCTTTCAGTGTAGTATATTTCAATAACCATATCTCTAAGGCAATGCCTTTACATCTTTGCAATTCTTTTAACTTTTCTACTTTCATAGGTAACTGCAGCATTACCCATAGAATCTCTAGTTCTTATAAGAATTATTTGTGGTTCTCTGATAAATATGCTCTACTCAAAATATCTGGTTTGTATAATTCCTTGATTAGTGGGTATTTCATTTTCATATCATAATTCTCTATATTAAGAAATATTATCTACAAGTTCATTGGTATGTTGTACAAGGACATTCTGAATAAGCTTTGCAGAATTTTTGATCTGTTTCAACTTGAACTTTGCACCACAGACACATTTATGACATTCCTCACACTCGCACACTATTATTAATGTATCCTTTTTTGTCTGAATATATGCCTTTTGTATGTATTTAAATGTCACTAACCAAAAGACAACTCATCTACTTTCTTGTAAGATCAGATCTCCTATACCACTGTCTGACATTTGCTTGCAATGCAACTGATGTATTCACACAATAGTATTTTAATGGCTGGATATTTGTAACTAGTTTCCTAAGCATTTCCCACCATTTTTCTGTTCACTGCACCATTCCCAATCTGCATCTTTTTCTAAAAGTTTTCTTAGGGGCACATTTATTTATTTATTTATATGACCTTATTAACAGGGTAAGTGAACTGCTCTAAAGACCATTTTCACCAACAATCCAGGCCAAAAGAAATAACTTTTCAGAATAACATTTACAAAACAGTTTGCATTCTGAGTTACATTTAAATTCATGTTAAGTTATAACCAATATTTACAGTTAGATAACTACTGTACTATACAATCTCATTCATATTAGTTAGTAACTTTGTAAGATGTTCCAGCATTCTGTGTAAGGCTTCCTTGTGTTCTCACCTTAGGAATCGCTATGACTTCTGTTCCAGATTTTGTTTAGTCTCTGACATTACAATAAGACACATGTATGTCAGACTCATCACTTTTACATTTCAAAATTAAACAAATTCTCACCCAAAAATGAAAGCCAATGATGAAGGAAACCACTTTTATTCCATTAAGTGCTTTTGTTCATTGCAGGCACCCAAAAAAAAAGTACTGTCAATGAAACAATTATCTTATTACCACCACAGTTACAAACACAAGTCGACTAAAATGTATAATAATGAAATTTTATATAAATTATCAACTAGAATTGATTAATATCATTAAACAGTTTTTGTCTTTTAAGAAACATTTGATAAACAGTTGTTATGTCCTGGAAATGTATCTGGCTGCACCCTAATTTGGTATAATGTTGCTTTCTTTTCAAAAGTATTCTTATAACATCCCCCCACAATCTAAAACAACACTCTCCAAGACAGAAAAGTAAAACTTCTTAAATGAAGGACAAACTTGAGTATGCTTAAATAGAGCATTATTTTCACATTTTGTTTTCATAGAATATAAATGCTGTTTAATTATTTTTGATAACCTATAAGTGGTCATCACACTGAAAATATATATCAATGTACACCAGTCCAGTAGAACTACAATTAAAATGTTCCTTAATCGTAATAGATCTATCCAACTGTGGTAAAACAATATAAGGTCTTTTCAGCACAAAATTGCAGCCACTGCTAAAACCACATTTAAACATACATTTGTTAGTATATATAGACCATGTACTTTAGTATTTTCCATTTCTAAATATTATTTCAGTGCTCTGGTTCTTTTGCACACCAAAGTAGGACCAGAACTAACTATTTTTGTAAATCTAGATTACCTTTCAAAATCTTCTAATTATCACGAATCACACTTCTAATACTCAAATCATCTAGTGCCATTTACAAAACAAAGCCATTTTTGTAATTACTGTTTGCTACATTAGACACTTTAGTAAGATTACCTGCCAACAAAATGTCAGGAAAAAAACTTTTTCCTTTTTACTTTAATTTCATTTGCCGTGGTCTATAATCTAATGTGATTATAATCTCTAAAATGAAACATATCATTTCACGAATACCATCCAAAAACATCGCCTCTCCCGTTGTCAACTTTGAAGCCTAATCATCTGTCTACAAGGTATATTACTTTTAATAAAACTGGGATGAGCACTAGTATAGTGTAAATAAAAAGTTTTTCGGCTTTTCCCGGTTAGGGGTCTCTACAGCGGAACTCCCGTCTGCTAATGATTGGCAGTGGATTTTTACGGTGCTAAGTTGCCAGCCCGACACCCAACCTTCAAAGAAGGCACGCCCATTCATGCACGCACCTACCTGCATGTCTTTAATGTTACTCGACCATGGGGAGGACATGCTGACTCCATACAGAAGGCGCTCCAGCCGAGAATCGAATGGGAGAACCTCTTCCTGTGAGGCGACAACGCTAACCACTGCACCACAGTGGCCTGGAGCACTAGTATAGTGTAAGTAATTATTGGAAAAAATAGCTTTTTTAAAAATATTGCTTTGAAACCTATGATTATTGTAATCACAAGTGACAAAGACATCCAAGTATGGTACACTATAACCTACATGGCCCAAAACAAAAATAAAAAAATTCAGTGCTAATATTTAAATCACAAATCCTTTTTCACAAACCAAATGACACAACATTTTATGAAAATTAAACTTTTTGAAAACCGTGGTTTTAAAAAGAATTGCTTCTGTCTTCTGTTCTGTATTATATGCACTTATACTCTATGCAGGAGCCTGTGCCTTCGAAAGATTAAACTGAAAATAAAGGTCAGTCCTTTCTAAACTCAGAATTACTGAGCTTTTCTTGTTGTTGCTATTTTGCCTTTTTCTACTTCAAAAATAGTTAAAACAATTAAATACATTAAAGGCTTCTTCTCAGAGATATACAAGAATGTAACACTTTAACATTTTAGGTCTCTCAGATATTCCATTTACAGTGAGGAAGAAATTAATTTGAGGGATTCAAGTTTTACACATTTCTGCAGCTAAATTTCTGTGCAGCAAAAGGATTTCTAGCAGTTGCATGTGGAACATTTTTTTCTCTAAATATTACTTCTGGACTTTCTAACTCCTATGCTCTTCAATGCAAAGTATATATTTTTCACATCTACATCTGCATTTCCTACAGTCTACAAGTATCCCTTCTTTTATGGCATGATGTAATGTCAGGATAAATCAAAAACAGCACAGAAACACTAAGAATGTGATGCACTCTCTATAATGTGGTACAAAATGCTGTAGATGAAATGCGTACCGCATGACATGCATGCAGCTTCCAGTATCAAGCTTAATATCATTTAATGATAAATACCTGGCACCTTAATATTTAGTTTTCACTGCGATACATAATTAGTTTGGTTTACTTTAATTCTGACTTGTCTGTATTGCATGTATCTCTGATTGTTTTTGTACATCTTCCTCCTTTTTTTGTTTAATAAATATTATAATCCCCATCTATCACACAGACGCACAGTCTCATTTCACAGTCAGTCAGTACTACTGCAAGTAATAACACAACACCATTATCAAGGAACTGAGCAAATAAGCATCTTTGACCATAGGAATCCATTACACATCACAAGTGCATTGGTCTGTACACGTACAATGTTGTGAGCTATTAATGTAATCTCATGAGGTTATTCCATTGCTATGCTAAGTGTCCCTGTATCACAGCAGAACACAGTATGAATGTTACTACAAGAGCAGTAAAATAGGGATGTGTCATATATTGTATTAGCATAAGTAACCCTCATAGGATGGCAATAGATCCAACAATCTCTGATAACACCATTAGTATTCGATACTTCATTGAAAGCATGGACAGCCTGAAGGAAAATGTGTAATATGACTGCACACTAAACATTCATAACATGCTGGGCATTACATCTTACAGCACAGTGTAGATAAAAACACAATTCTGCATGAAAATGTAAGGGCGGGGCAAGGGACTAATCCACCACAGAGGATGACGGACTATAAGACTGTCGATGTGCAAGAAATTGTGGAATGAATTAGAATTTAGAGGGAAACAGTTAATAGGATACCTTAAATGTGAAAGACTAGATGCATCTGTGAGATCATAATGGCACTTTAGCAACAAATTTCATATGTTTTAGGTACGGTACATTTTAAGGAGACAACCATGGTGAGAAAATGTAAAGCAATGTTATAATATGGTGCTTCAGCTACACTGATAAAGAAGTTTCATAGGAAAGGAATCTCTAATGATGGGTTACTTGTTTGTTTAGAACCTCCTGTGTCCATCGTTGGCAATACTGGTTCACCAGAACATCACAGCCTTGTTGCATCTGATGACTTGGTCCTGGCGTGTGAAGTATCCCGCTGCAGTGCCAGAGTTAAGTGGTATAAAGATGGCCTAGAACTTGTTCCAAATGAGCGAATCACAATCGAGGCTAAAGGTTTAACGAGGCAGCTTGTAATCAGTGGAGCCCAACCCTGTGATTCAGGAACATACACCTGTGATGCAGTAGATGACAAAATGGTCACTACAGTTACTGTTGAAGGTAGGCCTATGCATGTCAGTGATTTAAAAAACATATGACTGTGAATGTGTTTTCATTGGGTTTAATTCAAGTAATCTTTGTGTACTTCACAGTCATCTTTGATGTAAATGGAAAAGCTAACTTTTATATTGTATCGACATGTTTATGCTATGTAACCAAAGCTATAAACTACAATGCTGATTCTTAGGCCAGACTCTGGGATAGAGAGTAAAGGAATGATGCAAGAACTGTGTGATGCAAAATGCTACAAACATTGCTAATAACTGAGAACAAAAGAAATGTGATTTCCTGGAAAATGGCTATCCCACTGACAGTATGTACGGCTGTGCACCTGTAACCCATGTTCAGCTGATAATTTTAAGAGCTACACAGTCAGCTGAGACCATGCTTTTTTTTGTAAGGGGGGGGTGAGAGAACACACACACACACACACACACACACACACACACACACACACACACACACACACACACACACACACAAAGAAAATGTGTGTACATTTCTTTTTTACTCTTATTGTCTGTCACTCATTAGCCCTTCCTACCCAGTCACCCTGTTTATTCCCAATCACCAGGCGGAAGGTTGAGGGTCAACTGTGAGGGGCCATTTTCCCTAACAGTATTATTATTAAAATTTGCTCTCCAGAACTTTTTCTGTATAACACTATATGAGATAATTGCAAATTCAAATGTTAACACTGCCTCCTGAATGTACACTGCACATACTGGTAATGTATATATGTTATGAAGTGACAGCTATGCAATACTGATAGCTAACAATTTTGTTATTACAAAAACACACATTTATATACTTAAAGCTCAGTGGCTTACTAAGCCACTTGCAACAGACACAGACATTCCATTCTTTAGCAAAATCATTGTTCCATAAGATCATTGTCAACAGAGATATCAGTAAGACAACCACGCATTCCAGGAGTTCCACGGATGATAGCCACAGGGTCACAATTGTAGGCCTCTTTGAGGATAAAGTAGTTATGGCACGTGTGTCTGTTAAAAATCGCCACTGTCCAACTTTTTAGAATAAACCAAGGCTTCTGCACATCGTTTGCACACGTTACAGTCAGTGAATGAAAACAAAATGATGCTACATAATTTACTGCCTGCATATCCTTTGCAAACCTAAATAGAATGCAAAATCCTTTTTGTATAGGACCTGTCCAGTAGGTTAGGAAGACTATTATAATAACTGAAAATACAAAAACCCATAATCAAAACTTAATGACTCATAACAACGGTGAAACTTAATTGCAATGCTGAGAAGTGTTTTATTTGGTTTACTGTTTATCACCTTTATTTATCTTTGATGTCTGACTAGATAAGAACCATTTTCAGCAGAGGGCCAGAGAGAAAAGCTCAGTTTGTTAACACTGCATTCACACAAAGTACTTACATTTCTATTTACATTTATACACATACAGTACTTACATTTATACATGCTAAGATTTTACAGAAGTAAAAGTTACTAAAGAGAAAGTCCACATGCAACTTAGAGGACTGTACAGGCAGCAGATATGTATAAAATTTGTTTTGTCATTTTAGTGAGAGCTTGAGAGTATTTGAAGAGTAGGGTATGGTGAGCTCAAAGTCTTAAAGTTGTGATGAGCATGTGCAGGGCCAGGATTGGTTAAGATGTTGTTTAAGCAGTGGTTTAAAACTACTGAATTTGTTGGAGAGTTTTGTTTGTGTTGGGATACTATTCCAGAGTTTAGCAATGTATTGGGAGTAGAGCGAGTGTATTGTAACATTATTTGACTTATTTGTGAGTAGTAAGAATTTGTTATAAGAACAGAGGTCCCTTGCTGGACAGTAGAGCAGTAATATGTTTTTTTTTTTAGTGTAGGGCATTTTTCTGGGTGATGAATGAGTTTGTGTGCTGTAGTTAGTTGTGAATATATTAGGTAGTCGTACAGTTCAAGCCAGTTTAATTGCTTTAAGCTAAGACAATGGTGTGTCCTATGAGGGAGATTGGTGGCAAATTTAGCTACTGTATGGTAGCAGGAAACAAGTGTCTGAGTATGGTTTAAGTTTGTTAGGATAGGAGTGGCATATAAGAGAGCTGGCAGTAAGAAGGTGGTGGCTAGAGTTTTTATTGCATTATCTGTAAGGAATCCATTGATCCTATAAAGGGAGCCTAGTTTCTGGTGTGTATATTTAATGGTGTGCAGTATATGGTGGTCATATTTGAGATTGTCATCTATTATAACACCTAGAAGTTTACTGTGACTTTATGATGAAAAATTGCTTTTGATTTTGGCAATGTTTTAAGATAAAAAGCATTAACTTAGTTTTCTTGGGGTTGAAAAGGAGGTTTGATTCTTTGAACCAGGTTTCTACAGAAAAGAAAGATTTTTGGGTTATGTCTTGAAGCTTATTTATTGTTAAGGCCTCACATATTAATGTTATGTCATCCGCATACTGAACTAAACTAGTATGGTGAGTGGAGGTGTGGAGGTCATTAATATATTAAATAGTAAAGAACCCAGGATAGAGACCTTAGGGACATCTATAGTAACTGGTTGAAAGGATGAGTAGGTTTATTGTCATTTAATAGCTTGTTGCCTTCCACATAAGTATCTAAGTAACCATGAGAAGGAGTTTTGTGAAAGTCCTATTCAGGAGAGTTGAACGAGCTGTTGCTGGTATGAGACAGTGTCAAATTTCTTAGAGCAGGTTATTTGAAGTTAGGTATTACATCAGCTGCATATGGATGCATTTCTCTAATATTTTGGAAGGGGGGGGGCAATGACTATCGGTCTGTAGTCATTAAACTCTGTAGCTGTGCCACCATTGTGCAGTGGTATGATGTAGGATTTCTTCCACACTGATGGGATGTATCTTTCAGCTATGGACCTATTAATTAGTATGGACACAGGGAAAGTTATGACTTCTGAGACCATTTTTAGGTAGCCTGATCATAGCTGGTCTACCAGCTATGGAGGTGATTTTTAGTTTAAGGAACAAATTAATTATGAGTGAGGTGGGTACTGGGCTAAAATCGTAGACCTGTGGCTGGTTTTAGTTGGATAGAGGTGGGGGGGGCAATGTACTTGTGTCCACTTACCAACATATGCCATTATAGCTCATCATAACCTAGATAGACATATCTTACAACCAAATGTGAAATACAACCAATTTCAGCAAAGATATTTGAACGAAACACTAAAACAGTACAACTGGAATGTAGTTCCCAAGCTGAGAAAGTAAGTAAAAGCCACATAAGTTCAACAGTTTCCAAACCCTGGTCTCTTCAGAACTTCATCTGATGAAGTTTTGTGGTGAAACAAAATGAAAGGGCTTATCTTATTTTAAGTAAATTTTTATTAAAGAGGTTTTTGTAATGGTCCTATCCATTACACAGCATTTTCTGGAGATTTACATTCTTGTTGTTCTGAACAGACCAGGATTTGAAAGCTGTTGAGCTTCTGTTTCTTTTACTTCAGTTTATTGCTGGAATGTGCTTAGAACAATGCCACACTGATTGTATAATGTAGGAATTAAGCTGTGCAGATAGAGTATGTTATACTCCCTGTTTTTGGAGATGGAGTGATGGTCTTGCCAGGATAGAGCAGTTTATTTAGTGATGTCCAAAACAGTTTTGGGTTGTTGTTTTGATGTTTGACTTAATAGATGGTATAGTATGGTTGCTTGTCCTGTTTGACATGGAGTTTTGCAAGGTTTCTTAGATGTCTAAATTGATGGAAGGTACTGTGAGTTCTATTTTTATATCAGTTTATTCTAGGCTTCATCCCTTTTTAGCATGATTTTTTTTGTTACATACTGGTGCTAGATTATTTAGGGTCTGTAAGAATGTGTTATTAAAGTGTTCTACGGCAGTATCTAGTGGCATTGTTCTAAGTACATTCCAGTTATATTGTTTTAGTGTTTCATTGAAAATACCTTTGCTGAAATTGGTTGTATTTCTTATTTGGTTGTAGAACTGTTTCTCTAGGTTATGTTGAGTTCTAATGGCATATGTTGGTAATGGGTCACTTCTGCTATTTGAGAGGCAGCATACTTTTCTGTTTGTCTGGTTTGTTCTTAAGGATCCAGTCTGATGTTGAGTGTCTCCCTGAAGTTTTATTGATTCTAGTGGGCGTAGTTATTAATTATTTGAAGTTGTAGAAGTTTATGGATTCAGTGGGGTAGTGGAATATACAAGTCACCAGTCTATATTTTAGTCTCCAAGTATTATAAATTCATGGTTAATTTGTTAGAATATCCAATACAGGATGCTTTCAGCAGTATCAGCATTACTCCCTGGTGGTATATACATTGCTGTTTAACATATTAGCAGTATCAATGTTATTCCCTGGTAATATATGTTAAACATATTGCCAGTATCAAAGTTATCCCCTGGTAGTATATAAATTGCTGTTAAACATATTAGCAGTATCAATGTTATTCCCTGGTATTATATAAATTGCTGTTAAACATATTAGCAGTATCAATGTTATTGCCTGGTATTATATAAATTGCTGTTGAACATATTAGCAGTATCAATGTTATTCCCTGGTAGTATATAAATTTTGGTTAAACATATAGTTTTCTTATTGTTGGCTTTTAGGAGTATTATTAGATGTTCAGCATTGTTAAATTTAGATATTTCCCTCTTTTTTCATTTTTCCAAGTCTTTTGGACTTCTAATACCATGATGGAAATGGACCTCATTCCAAAGTCACCCGCAATGTGCACAGCATTACCTCCTCCTGCAATTCATATGGAGTTACATGTATCAGTAACATATCTAAGTATGACTGTAAATTCTTTTTATATGACCTTTGGCTCTTACAACTATTGGAACTGTCTGGGCATCCTTCTTCCACACTGCTCTTGTTTCTGCCTGCAAATCCTGGTATTTTATAACTTTGTGTCTCTCTGTACGTGAGACAATATAGTCACTGGGTATTGCAATTTCAATGTTCAATGCTACTTTTGTCTTCTTTTCTTGGACTACTTTATCTGGTTTTCTCACATCTATTTTTTGAACTATTGGCAATGGGTGATATCCCATGTGATATTAATATTAACATAATTTTCTATAATGTTTTGTGGCTCATGTTTCCACTGTTGTTCAGCTACTTCAATATCATAATGTTTGCACAATCCCTAATGCAACAGTCCTGCCACATTATTATGTCTTTCAGTAAACAGTCCTTCTGCAATTAGTATATCACAACCAGCAACAAAATTTGCAACTGCTTCTAATTCTGTTTAACAAACCCTACATTTGTCTGTTTCTCCCACATGTTCAATGGACTTTGTAAACCAACATGTATGCAGTACACCATCGTGGGCCCCCAATATTAACCTTTTGTCTTATGATTTAAATTCACCTCTCCTTAACCATTCCTGCATTTGATCCTGATCAACAAGAGGTTATTCCAAGAGTCTTCTATACTTGCAACTATATTTAAGCACTTTCCACATTTCTTGCCTTCTCATCTGATCCTTCACCTTACATTCTTTCTTTTGCTTTTGGTACATTCAGTTGCTGCCTGATTTTTATCTACGTCTGGTTTGATTTCCATTCCAGCTTGACACAGATATGCTTCTGCTAATGGTTAAATCTTCATGTAAAGATGTTAATACTTTTGGCCAGATGGTGGGTACTTATCTGGGCCTGGGGTTTTCCAGTTAGGAACGTTTTTAAACTTTGTTTCAATCTCTCTGGCCATTACTTCATCCCATTTCATATCCTGTACATTTGAACTTCTTATTCTTTCTTTTACTTCTTCTATTCATTTAGGATCTTTGTTATGTTCCACAGGATCTTCATAGCTATTTCTCCAAAATGTATCTTTTTCTTCTTTTTTTATGGTGTTTCAGGTCCTTTTGCTTTGTTTCCTAATTCTCTATAAAACATTTTTGAATCATCAATAAACTGCGCATTTTGTATTTTTCTGCCTGTACTGATGTTTTTAGCTCATTATTTGCAGTAGTGCACTGATCTGTTCTGATGCTATGCATTGCTTTTGTGACATCTATCTTTATGAATATTTTTGTTGATCTGTTCCCTCTTCTAGATTCTTCTAACACTGACACTTCTTGTCTTAATTGCTTTATAGTTTTCTGTATTCAGTACTTCCATGACAGCATTTGATTTCTCCCCTTCCTTTCCATGTCTGCACTGTATTTTTGTTGTAAGACTTTATCTGTTATTAATTTAGTTGCACAGTAATATATCCCATTTGCTTCTGTTATACTGTATGAATCTCTATGAGCAGTACTAATTACTGTGTTCATTTGTTTTATCAAACGTATAACTTTTTTGTTTTTTTAGTCTACTTTCATGATCTTAATATGTCTGCTCATCTCTATTAAATCAAGCAGCTCTTCTCTTAGATAATTTTCTTCTAAATTGAGGGCACATTCTTTGTTGTCTATTTTCTGGGGGAGTAAGGGGATCGCTAGGGAATGTTTATCGATGATTGCTACACCACCTGCATGCTTGGTTTGTCTGTCTTGCCTGAGTATATTATATCCTGGGGTGATAATCTCATTACCCTTTATTTCCTTTTAACCAGGTTTTGGTAGCCAAGACAACATCTGGAGTGTATGTGGCAAAGTAAGCTTGTATGTCACGCATTTTATTGCACATACTTCTTAGGTTCATATTTAGTAAGGTGAGTTTGAATTCTGTTTTTTGCTGAGAGGTACTAGATGACTGGTTTGTTTCAGGCTTAGAAGTGATGCTTTTATAAATAGTGGAACCTGGTTTGGGGTGAATATCTCTGCTAGTTTTTTTAATTAATATTTTACACAGGGAAGAGTGTGGCCAGTCATATTTTGGTCTTAGTTTGGTATTTAATCATACATTTGGATACTTAGTTTTAAGATGTTTACAGACAGATAAATGAGATGTGGTTTGTTTGTAGAGACAAGGTGTTATGGAGAAAGACAGGCTGTGCAGATGCTGAAATTCTTTGAGAGAACTGATTGAAGTCCTACTTATACAAAGGAAGTGGGTTTATAACTTGTGATAAAGGCTAGCAGAGTTAAGAAGAATAGCAGAGTAATCTGAGTTAGGAGCATATTATTTAAATGGGGTTTTATATTTGCTGTAAATTAGTAGGAGAGTTAGTCCAATATATCAGGTTATCCTGACTAATGGTGATATATAACAGTAAAAATGGCACTTGACTTTTTGAACAACTGTGTAATAGTAAGGAAGTTTCGATAGACTTCCAATTGCAAAGTCCAAAGACTGTCCCCTACAAAGATCAGCAAAAGAATGAGAAAAAGTATGCCAAAATGCAGGTCTGCAGCTCTGGAAAAATAAAATACTGGCTCAGAACTGAAAGTGGTTAGTCTGAGGCAAAGGAAAAATAAACTTAAGAAAGAGAGACAGTGGACTGCTAAAAGCAATCAGTGGAGAATAGTTGAAAGAGAAAGTACCAATGGGTCTGTTGTGATCTTAGAAAATGGAAGCATTATAGTGGACAAAGTTCTTTGTTTTAGGCTGTGAACATAGTTATAGTTTACATATAATTATACAACGGTAGCTTGTTAATATGCAAAAATGTGCATGCTGATTGGTAAAAATTAAGCATATACCAATAGAAAAAAGTCCAGCCGATGAATTCTATTAATATATGCTAAGGATTTGCAGTTTTCTTGAGCTAAGAGGTTGAGAGGTACATATGGAATGCATAGAAAATACAAGAAAAATCAGGTATGTTATGCAAAACTAAAGAAACGTACCTGATTTTCCTTGTATGTTGTGTTGTTTCCACATTCACAATTTGTTTGTTTTTTTTTTTTTCCAAAAAAAAAAAGGAAGCAACATAGATCTTATTTTCTCCATTGCTTGCTTTTCAAAGTCCTGATGTACTTTGCAAGCGTGGGAATGTTACTCATGCACAGTATATCAACAAAGTGGAAGAATGCAGAAACGATGAACACCACCATGGTGCCATTATACAAAGGCATTATTTAATAAAGTCAGTAATTTATTTCTTAAATAATGTCATTGTGTAATAGCAATAACCAACCTGTTGGTGTGGGTATATTGAAGGTTTACCCACAGTTGTCTTTGTTTAACCACTATTGCTTCTTCTTTTTTTTCTTTTGGCTGCTCCCATTAGGGCTCGCCACAGTGGATCATCTGTTTCCATTTCTTCCTGTGCTCTGCATCTTGATTTTGCACCAGCCACCTACATGTCCTCTCTCACCACATCCATAAACCTTATCTTAGGCCTTCCTCATTTCCTCTTAGCTGGCAGCTCCATCCTTATCATCCTTCTCCCAATATACCCAGCATCCCTCCTCAGTACATGTCCAAATCAATGCAATTCGCCAATTTGGCTTTGTCTCCAAATCATCCAGCCTGAGCTGACTCTCTAATATACTCATTTCTAATCCTGTCCTGTCCATCCTCATCACACTCACTGCAAATCTTAACATCTTTAACTCTGCCATCTCCAGCACTAACTCCTGCCTTTCCGTCTCTGCCACTGTCTCCAACCCATATAACATAGCTGGTCTCATTACCATCTTGTAGACCTTCCCTTTAACTCTTAAGTGGTACCCGTCTGTCACAAATCATTCCTGACACTCTTCTCCACCCACTCCACCCTGCCTGTACTCTCTTCTTCACTTCTCTTCCACACTCACCATTACTCTGAACTGTTGATCCCATGTATTTAAACTCATCCACCTTTGCCAACTCTATTCCCTGCATCTTCACCATTCCTCTGTCCTCTATCTCATTCAAACACACATATATACTCTATTAGTCCTGCTGACATTCATTCCTCTCCTCTCTAGAGCATATCCCCAAATCTTCAGGGTCTCCTCAACCTGTTCCCTACTCTTACTACAGATGACGTCATCCACAAACATGATAGCCCACGGGGACTCCTGTCTGATCTCATCTGTCAACCTGTCCAACACCATTGTAAATACTCTTCTCCCTCATGATTAAACTACACCAACCATGAGTAGATCTTAAATATAGAATACCCACTCATAAGTTATTGCTAAAATATATCCCACAGAGAGGTGTTGAAACCATACTTTTCACTGTTACATACAATAGCTATTTGCTTCCAGGGACACTTCTGTCGAAAAATATACACACATTTTTCAAGCTTAGAAGCACTTGAGTGCACTGATAAAATGGTGACTGTGCACAAAGACTGTCTCAGAGCTGAAAGTGGTTTAATAACTGTCTTGGGCAATGAGAAATAAGGCTGACTTCCTTGAAGGCAATGCAGTTCTGATGAAGACAGACAGGAGGATATAAATAAAGAAGACTGGGCAAAAAAACTTCACTATTACTGAACTGGAAAATATATTCATGGCATAAACACCCCTTAACACAAAGCTATCTATCAATAGTGTTTTTCTCTGCTAACGTACGTGTTACTGGTGATATTCCTCTTATCCCTCAGATGTTGCAGATTCACATTTTTTATGCATGTCTGTCCGTTTCAAAATTTTGACTATAAAATTTAATGCAATCACTGTGGTCAAATAATTGCAATTTGAGCAAAACAAATTACTTCTTTGATGCTTCAATCTCCAGATGCATCTATGAATAATCTCTTAGTTTGAATCTTATTAACTATAAAATGGAAAATTATCAGACCTCGGCAATACACCAGCATCTAACAAAGTTCACACTAATGCAAGAGATTAAAACACAAAATATGGCACACGCATATATTGTTTGCTGAGTATTATTTTTGTTTTTGTACAATATGCTGGCCTACTTAATCAAACTCTGGCACTCACCACTGAACTACAAATTTATATTTGTGATCTATGCACACAAAGATACAAGCCCCCCTGCACCCCCACACCCCCCGCTACTGAAATATACCAACTCCAAGATCGCACTAGAGTGTAGGGAATGGGGACATTTTCCATTTCCACACTGTAGTGCACTGAAGGGAGATCTCGGAGTTGGTATATTTAAGTAGCAGGGGGGGGCGCAGCCCCCCATGTGTGGGGTGCAGGGGGGGCTTGCCCCCCTGCTAAAACCCTTTCATTTTTCTTTTTTTTAATTT